>NW_026735579.1:0-116000 GCF_949786415.1 Peromyscus eremicus | reverse complement strand
CTCCATGTGGACAAATTCTAACACTTCGGTGTGCACACCTCCATGTGGACACACTCATTCTAACAGTTCAGTGTGGACACCTCCATGTGGGCACAGACATTTTAACAGTTCAGTGTGCACACCTCCATGTGGACACAATCATTCTAACAGTTCAGTGTGCACACCTCCATGTGGACACATTCTAACAGTTCAGTGTGCACAACTCCATGTGGACACACTCATTCTAACAGTTCAGTGTCCACACCTACATGTGGGCAGACTCATTCTAACAGTTCAGTGTGCACACCTACATGTGGACACACCAATTCTAACAGTTCAGTGTGCACACCTCCATGTGGACACACTCATTCTAACAGTTCAATGTGCACACCACCATGTGGGCATACTCATTCTAACAGAACAGTGTTCACACCTCCATGTGGGCACACTCATTCTAACAGTTCAGTGTGCACACCTCCATGTGGACACACTCATTCTAACAGTTCAGTGTGCACACCTCCATGTGGACACACTCATTCTAACAGTTCAGTGTGCACACCTTCAGGTGGACACACTCATTCTAACAGTTCAGTGTGCACACCTCCATGTGGACACACTCATTCTAACAGTTCAGTGTGCACACCTCCATGTGGACACACTCATTCTAACAATAAAGTGTGCACACCTCCATGTGGACATGTTCTAACAGTTCAGTGTGCACACCTCCATGTGGGCACACTCATTCTAACAGTTCAGTGTGCACACCTCCAAGTGGGCACACTCATTCTAACAGTTCAGTGTGCACACCTCCATGTGGACACACTCATTCTAACAGTTCAGTGTGCACACCTCCATGTGGACACACTCATTCTAACAGTTCAGTGTGCACACCTCCATGTGGGCATACTCATTCTAACAGAACAGTGTGCACACCTCCAGGTGGGCACACTCATTCTAACAGTTCAGTGTGCACACCTCCATGTGGACATACTCATTCTAACAGTTCAGTGTGCACACCTCCATGTGGACACACTCATTCTAACAGTTCAGTGTGCACACCTCCATGTGGACACACTCATTCTAACCGTTCAGTGTGCACACCTCCAGGTGGACACACTCATTCTATCAGTTCAGTGTGCACACCTCCATGTGGACACACTCATTCTAACAGTTCAGTGTGCACATCTCCACAGGGATACACTCATTCTAACAGTTCAGTGTGCACACCTCAATGTGGGCACACTCATTCTAACAGTTCAGTGTGAACACCTCCATGTGGACACACTCATTCTAACAATAAAGTGTGCACACCTCCATGTGGACATATTCTAACAGTTCAGTGTGCACACCTCCATGTGCGCACACTCATTCTAACAGTTCAGTGTGCACAACTCCCAGTGGGCACACTCATTCTAACAGTTCAGTGTGCACACCTCCATGTGGACACACTCATTCTAACAGTTCAGTGTGCACACCTCCATGTGGACACACTCATTCTATCAGTTCAGTGTGCACACCTCCATGTGGACACAATCATTCTAACAGTTCAGTGTGCACACCTCCATGTGGACAAATTCTAACACTTCGGTGTGCACACCTCCATGTGGACACACTCATTCTAACAGTTCAGTGTGCACACCTCCATGTGGGCACAGACATTTTAACAGTTCAGTGTGCACACCTCCATGTGGACACAATCATTCTAACAGTTCAGTGTGCACACCTCCATGTGGACACATTCTAACAGTTCAGTGTGCACACCTCCATGTGGACACACTCATTCTAACAGTTCAGTGTCCACACCTCCATGTGGGCACACTCATTCTAACAGTTCAGTGTGCACACCTCCATGTGGACACACTCATTCTAACAGTTCAGTGTGCACACCTCCATGTGGACACACTCATTCTAACAGTTCAGTGTGCACACCTCCATGTGGGCACACTCATTCTAACAGTTCAATGTGCACACCTGCATGTGGGCATACTCATTCTAACAGTTCAGTGTGCACATCTCCACAGGGACACACTCATTCTAATAGTTCAGTGTGCACACCTCCATGTGGACACACTCATTCTAACAGTTCAGTGTGCACACCTCCATGTGGACACACTCATTCTAACAGTTCAGTGTGCACACCTCCAGGTGGACACACTCATTCTAACAGTTCAGTGTGCACATCTCCACAGGGATACACTAATTCTAACAGTTCAGTGTGCACACTTCCATGTGGACACACTCATTCTAACAGTTCAGTGTGCACACCTCCATGTGGACACACTCATTCTAACAGTTCAGTGTGCACATCTCCACAGGGATACACTCATTCTAACAGTTCAGTGTGCACACCTCCATGTGGACACACTCATTCTAACAGTTCAGTGTGCACATCTCCACAGGGACACACTCATTCTAATAGTTCAGTGTGCACACCTCCATGTGGACACACTCATTCTAACAGTTCAGTGTGCACACCTCAATGTGGATACACTCATTCTAACAATACAGTGTGCACACCTCCATATGGACATATTCTAACAGTTCAGTGTGCTCACCTCCATGTGGGCACACTCATTCTAACAGTTCAGTGTGCACACCTCCATGTGGACACACTCATTCTAACAGTTCAGTGTGCACACCTCCATGTGGACACACTCATTCTAACAGTTCAGTGTGCACATCTCCACAGGGATACACTCATTCTAACAGTTCAGTGTGCACACCTCCATGTGGACACACTCATTCTAACAGTTCAGTGTGCACACTTCTACAGGGACACACTTATTCTAACAGTTCAGTGTGCACACCTCCATGTGGGCACAGTCATTCTAACAGTTCAGTGTGCACACCTCCATGTGGACACACTCATTCTAACAGTTCAGTGTGCACACCTCCATGTGGACACACTCATTCTAACATTTCAGTGAGCACACCTCCATGTGGACACACTCATTCTAACAGTTCAGTGTGCACACCTCCATGTGGACACACTCATTCTAACAGTTCAGTGTGCACTCCTCCATGTGGACACACTCATTCTAACAGTTCAGTGTGCACACCTCCATGTGGACACACTCAATCTAACAGTTCAGTGTTCACACCTCCTTGTGGGCACACTCATTCTAAAAGTTCAGGGTGGACACCTCCATGTGGGCACAGACATTTTAACAGTTCAGTGTCCACACCTCCATGTGGACACAATCAATCTAACAGTTCAGTGTGCACACCTCCATGTGGACACATTCTAACAGTTCAATGTGCACACCTCCATGTGGACACACTCATTCTAACAGGTCAGTGTGCACACCGCCATGTTGGCACACTCATTCTAACAGTTCAGTGTGCACACCTCCATGTGGGCACTCTCATTCTAACAGTTCAGTGTGCACACCTCCATGTGGACACACTCGTTCTAACAGTTCAGTGTGCACACCTCCATGTGGGCACACTCATTCTAACAGTTCAGTGTGCACATCTCCACAGGGATACACTAATTCTAACAGTTCAGTGTGCACACCTCCATGTGGACACACTCATTCTAACAGTTCAGTGTGCACACCTCCATGTGGGCACACTCATTCTAACAGTTCAGTGTGCACACTTCCATGTGGACACACTCAATCTAACAGTTCAGTGTGCACACCTACATGTGGACAGACTCAATCTAACAGTTCAGTGTACACACCTCCATGTGGACACACTCATTCTAACAGTTCAGTGTGCACACCTCCATGTGGATACACTCATTCTAACAGTACAGTGTGCACACCTCCATGTGGACATATTCTAACAGTTCAGTGTGCACACCTCCATGTTGGCACACTCATTCTAAAAGTTCAGTGTGCACACCTCCATGTGGACACACTCATTCTAACAGTTCAGTGTGCACACCTTCATGTGGACACAAACATTCTAACAGTTCAGTGTGCACACCTCCACAGGGACACACTCATTCTAACAGTTCAGTGTGCACACCTCCGTGTGGACACAGTCATTCTAACAGTTCAGTGTGCACACCTCCATGTGGACACAATCATTCTAACAGTTCAGTGTACACAACTCCATGTGGGCACACTCATTCTAACAGTTCAGTGTGCACACGTCCATGTGGACACACTCATTCTAACAGTTCAGTGTGCACACGTCCATGTGGACACACTCATTCTAACAGTTTTGTGTGCACACCTCCATGTGGGCACACTCATTCTAACAGTTCAGTGTGCACACTTCCATGTGGACACACATTCTAACAGTTCAGAGTGGACACCTCCATATGTACACACTCATTCTAACAGGTCAGAGTGCACACCTCCACAGAGACACACTCATTCTAACAGTTCAGTGTGCACACCTCCATGTGGGCACAGTCATTCTAACAGTTCAGTGTGCACACCTCCATGTGGACACACACATTCTAACAGTTCATTGTGCACACCTCCATGTGGACACACTCATTCTATCAGTTCAGTGTGCACACCTACATGTGGACACACTCATTCTAACAGTTCAGTGTGCACACCTCCATGTGGACAAATTCTAACACTTCGGTGTGCACACCTCCATGTGGACACACTCATTCTAACAGTTCAGTGTGGACACCTCCATGTGGGCACAGACATTTTAACAGTTCAGTGTGCACACCTCCATGTGGACACAATCATTCTAACAGTTCAGTGTGCACACCTCCATGTGGACACATTCTAACAGTTCAGTGTGCACACCTCCATGTGGACACACTCATTCTAACAGTTCAGTGTCCACACCTCCATGTGGGCACACTCATTCTAACAGTTCAGTGTGCACACCTCCATGTGGACACACTCATTCTAACAGTTCAGTGTAGACACCTCCATGTGGACACACTCATTCTAACAGTTCAGTGTGCACACCTCCATGTGGGCACACTCATTCTAACAGTTCAATGTGCACACCACCATGTGGGCATACTCATTCTAACAGAACAGTGTTCACACCTCCATGTGGGCACACTCATTCTAACAGTTCAGTGTGCACACCTCCATGTGGACACACTCATTCTAACAGTTCAGTGTGCACACCTCCATGTGGACACACTCATTCTAACAGTTCAGTGTGCACACCTCCAGGTGGACACACTCATTCTAACAGTTCAGTGTGCACATCTCCACAGGGATACACTAATTCTAACAGTTCAGTGTGCACACTTCCATGTGGACACACTCATTCTAACAGTTCAGTGTGCACACCTCCATGTGGACACACTCATTCTAACAGTTCAGTGTGCACATCTCCACAGGGATACACTCATTCTAACAGTTCAGTGTGCACACCTCCATGTGGGCACACTCATTCTAACAGTTCAGTGTGAACACCTCCATGTGGACACACTCATTCTAACAGTTCAGTGTGCACATCTCCACAGGGACACACTCATTCTAATAGTTCAGTGTGCACACCTCCATGGGGACACACTCTTTCTAACAGTTCAGTGTGCACACCTCCATGTGGATACACTCATTCTAACAATACATTGTGCACACCTCCATGTGGACATATTCTAACAGTTCAGTGTGCTCACCTCCATGTGGGCACACTCATTCTAACAGTTCAGTGTGCACACCTCCATGTGCACACTCATTCTAACAGTTCAGTGTGCACACCTCCATGTGGACACACTCATTCTATCAGTTCAGTGTGCACACCTACATGTGGACACACTCATTCTAACAGTTCAGTGTGCACACCTCCATGTGGACAAATTCTAACACTTCGATGTGCACACCTCCATGTGGACACACTCATTCTAACAGTTCAGTGTGGACACCTCCATGTGGGCACAGACATTTTAACAGTTCAGTGTGCACACCTCCATGTGGACACAATCATTCTAACAGTTCAGTGTGCACACCTCCATGTGGACACATTCTAACAGTTCAGTGTGCACAACTCCATGTGGACACACTCATTCTAACAGTTCAGTGTCCACACCTCCATGTGGGCAGACTCATTCTAACAGTTCAGTGTGCACACCTACATGTGGACACACTCATTCTAACAGTTCAGTGTGCACACCTCCATGTGGACACACTCATTCTAACAGTTCAATGTGCACACCACCATGTGGGCATACTCATTCTAACAGAGCAGTGTTCACACCTCCATGTGGGCACACTCATTCTAACAGTTCAGTGTGCACACTTCCATGTGGACACACTCATTCTAACAGTTCAGTGTGCACACCTCCATGTGGACACACTCATTCTAACAGTTCAGTGTGCACACCTCCAGGTGGACACACTCATTCTATCAGTTCAGTGTGCACACCTCCATGTGGACACACTCATTCTAACAGTTCAGTGTGCACATCTGCACAGGGATACACTCATTCTAACAGTTCAGTGTGCACACCTCAATGTGGGCACACTCATTCGAACAGTTCAGTGTGAACACCTCCATGTGGACACACTCATTCTAACAATAAAGTGTGCACACCTCCATGTGGACATATTCTAACAGTTCAGTGTGCACACCTCCATGTGGGCACACTCATTCTAACAGTTCAGTGTGCACAACTCCAAGTGGGCACACTCATTCTAACAGTTCAGTGTGCACACCTCCATGTGGACACACTCATTCTAACAGTTCAGTGTGCACACCTCCATGTGGACACACTCATTCTAACAGTTCAGTGTGCACACCTCCATGTGGGCATACTCATTCTAACAGAACAGTGTGCACACCTCCAGGTGGGCACACTCATTCTAACAGTTCAGTGTGCACACCTCCATGTGGACATACTCATTCTAAAAGTTCAGTGTGCACACCTCCAAGTGGACACACTCATTCTAACAGTTCATTGTGCACACCTCCATGTGGACACACTCATTCTAACAGTTCAGTGTGCACACCACCACAGGGATAAACTCATTCTAACCGTTCAGTGTGCACACCTCCATGTGGACACACTCATTCTCACAGTTCAGTGTCCACACCTCCATGTGGGCACACTCATTCTAACAGTTCAGTGTGCACACCTCCATGTGGGCATACTCATTCAAACAGAACAGTGTGCACACCTCCATGTGGGCACACTCATTCTAACAGTTCAATGTGCACAC
Organism: Peromyscus eremicus; assembly: GCF_949786415.1. Lineage (NCBI taxonomy): Eukaryota > Metazoa > Chordata > Mammalia > Rodentia > Cricetidae > Peromyscus > Peromyscus eremicus. Next base: position 108,924 of record NW_026735579.1, on the reverse strand, counting down.
CTCCATGTGGACACACTCATTCTAACAGTTCAGTGTGCACACCTCCATGTGGACACACTCATTCTAACAGTTCATTGTGCACACCTCCATGTGGACACACTCATTCTAACAGTTCATTGTGCTCACCTCCACAGGGATAAACTCATTCTAACAGTTCAGTGTGCACACCTCCATGTGGACACACTCATTCTAACAGTTCAGTGTGCACACCTCCTTGTGGGCACACTCATTCTAACAGTTCAGTGTGCACACTTCCATGTGGACACACTCATTCTAACAGTTCAGTGTGCACACCTCCATGTGGGACACACTCATTCTAACAGTTCAGTGTGCACATCTCCACAGGTATACAATCATTCTAACAGTTCAGTGTGCACACCTCATGTGGACATATTCTAACAGTTCAGTGTGCACACCTCCATGTGGGCACACTCATTCTAAAAGTTCAGTGTGCACACCTCCATGTGGACACACTCATTCTAACTGTTCAGTGTGCACACCTCCATGTGGACACACTCATTCTAACAGTTCAGTGTGCACAACTCCACAGGGAAACACTCATTCTAACAGTTCAGTGTGCACACCTCCATGTGGACACAGTCATTCTAACAGTTCAGTGTGCACACCTCCATGTGGACATATTCTAACAGTTCAGTGTTCACACCTCCATGTGGGCACACTCATTCTAAAAGTTCAGTGTGCACACCTCCATGTGGACACACTCATTCTAACTGTTCAGTGTGCACACCTCCATGTGGACACACTCATTATAACAGTTCAGTGTGCACACCTCCACAGGGACACACTCATTATAACAGTTCAGTGTGCACACCTCCACAGGGACACACTCATTCTAACAGTTCAGTGTGCACAACTCCATGTGGGCACACTCATTCTAACAGTTCAGTGTGCACACCTCCATGTGGACACACTCATTCTAACAGTTCAGTGTGCACATCTCCACAGGGATACACTCATTCTAACAGTTCAGTGTGCACACCTCCATGTGTGCACACTCATTCTAACAGTTCAGTGTGAACACCTCCATGTGGACACACTCATTCTAACAGTTCAGTGTGCACATCTCCACAGGGACACACTCATTCTAATAGTTCTGTGTGCACACTTCCATGGGGACACACTCATTCTAACAGTTCAGTGTGCACACCTCAGTGTGGATACACTCATTCTAACAATACATTGTGCACACCTCCATGTGGACATATTCTAACAGTTCAGTGTGCTCACCTCCATGAGGGCACTCTCATTCTAACAGTTCAGTGTGCACACCTCCATGTGGACACACTCATTCTAACAGTTCAGTGTGCACACCTCCATGTGGACACACTCATTCTATCAGTTCAGTGTGCACACCTACATGTGGACACACTCATTCTAACAGTTCAGTGTGCACACCTCCATGTGGACAAATTCTAACACTTCGGTGTGCACACCTCCATGTGGACACACTCATTCTAACAGTTCAGTGTGGACACCTCCATGTGGGCACAGACATTTTAACAATTCAGTGTGCACACCTCCATGTGGACACAATCATTCTAACAGTTCAGTGTGCACACCTCCATGTGGACACATTCTAACAGTTCAGTGTGCACAACTCCATGTGGACACACTCATTCTAACAGTTCAGTGTCCACACCTACATGTGGGCAGACTCATTCTAACAGTTCAGTGTGCACACCTACATGTGGACACACTCATTCTAACAGTTCAGTGTGCACACCTCCATGTGGACACACTCATTCTAACAGTTCAATGTGCACACCACCATGTGGGCATACTCATTCTAACAGAACAGTGTTCACACCTCCATGTGGGCACACTCATTCTAACAGTTCAGTGTCCACACCTCCATGTGGGCAGACTCATTCTAACAGTTCAGTGTGCACACCTACATGTGGACACACTCATTCTAACAGTTCAGTGTGCACACCTCCATGTGGACACACTCATTCTAACAGTTCAATGTGCACACCACCATGTGGGCATACTCATTCTAACAGAGCAGTGTTCACACCTCCATGTGGGCACACTCATTCTAACAGTTCAGTGTGCACACCTCCATGTGGACACACTCATTCTAACAGTTCAGTGTGCACACCTCCATGTGGACACACTCATTCTAACAGTTCAGTGTGCACACCTCCAGGTGGACACACTCATTCTATCAGTTCAGTGTGCACACCTCCATGTGGACACACTCATTCTAACAGTTCAGTGTGCACATCTGCACAGGGATACACTCATTCTAACAGTTCAGTGTGCACACCTCAATGTGGGCACACTCATTCGAACAGTTCAGTGTGAACACCTCCATGTGGACACACTCATTCTAACAATAAAGTGTGCACACCTCCATGTGGACATATTCTAACAGTTCAGTGTGCACACCTCCATGTGGGCACACTCATTCTAACAGTTCAGTGTGCACAACTCCAAGTGGGCACACTCATTCTAACAGTTCAGTGTGCACACCTCCATGTGGACACACTCATTCTAACAGTTCAGTGTGCACACCTCCATGTGGACACACTCATTCTAACAGTTCAGTGTGCACACCTCCATGTGGGCATACTCATTCTAACAGAACAGTGTGCACACCTCCAGGTGGGCACACTCATTCTAACAGTTCAGTGTGCACACCTCCATGTGGACATACTCATTCTAAAAGTTCAGTGTGCACACCTCCAAGTGGACACACTCATTCTAACAGTTCATTGTGCACACCTCCATGTGGACACACTCATTCTAACAGTTCAGTGTGCACACCACCACAGGGATAAACTCATTCTAACCGTTCAGTGTGCACACCTCCATGTGGACACACTCATTCTCACAGTTCAGTGTCCACACCTCCATGTGGGCACACTCATTCTAACAGTTCAGTGTGCACACCTCCATGTGGGCATACTCATTCAAACAGAACAGTGTGCACACCTCCATGTGGGCACACTCATTCTAACAGTTCAATGTGCACACCTCCATGTGGACACACTCATTCTAACAGTTCAGTGTGCACACCTCCATGTGGACACACTCATTCTAACAGTTCATTGTGCACACCTCCATGTGGACACACTCATTCTAACAGTTCATTGTGCTCACCTCCACAGGGATAAACTCATTCTAACAGTTCAGTGTGCACACCTCCATGTGGACACACTCATTCTAACAGTTCAGTGTGCACACCTCCTTGTGGGCACACTCATTCTAACAGTTCAGTGTGCACACTTCCATGTGGACACACTCATTCTAACAGTTCAGTGTGCACACCTCCATGTGGGACACACTCATTCTAACAGTTCAGTGTGCACATCTCCACAGGTATACAATCATTCTAACAGTTCAGTGTGCACACCTCATGTGGACATATTCTAACAGTTCAGTGTGCACACCTCCATGTGGGCACACTCATTCTAAAAGTTCAGTGTGCACACCTCCATGTGGACACACTCATTCTAACTGTTCAGTTGCACACCTCCATGTGGACACACTCATTCTAACAGTTCAGTGTGCACAACTCCACAGGGAAACACTCATTCTAACAGTTCAGTGTGCACACCTCCATGTGGACACAGTCATTCTAACAGTTCAGTGTGCACACCTCCATGTGGACATATTCTAACAGTTCAGTGTTCACACCTCCATGTGGGCACACTCATTCTAAAAGTTCAGTGTGCACACCTCCATGTGGACACACTCATTCTAACTGTTCAGTGTGCACACCTCCATGTGGACACACTCATTATAACAGTTCAGTGTGCACACCTCCACAGGGACACACTCATTATAACAGTTCAGTGTGCACACCTCCACAGGGACACACTCATTCTAACAGTTCAGTGTGCACAACTCCATGTGGGCACACTCATTCTAACAGTTCAGTGTGCACACCTCCATGTGGACACACTCATTCTAACAGTTCAGTGTGCACATCTCCACAGGGATACACTCATTCTAACAGTTCAGTGTGCACACCTCCATGTGTGCACACTCATTCTAACAGTTCAGTGTGAACACCTCCATGTGGACACACTCATTCTAACAGTTCAGTGTGCACATCTCCACAGGGACACACTCATTCTAATAGTTCTGTGTGCACACTTCCATGGGGACACACTCATTCTAACAGTTCAGTGTGCACACCTCAGTGTGGATACACTCATTCTAACAATACATTGTGCACACCTCCATGTGGACATATTCTAACAGTTCAGTGTGCTCACCTCCATGTGGGCACTCTCATTCTAACAGTTCAGTGTGCACACCTCCATGTGGACACACTCATTCTAACAGTTCAGTGTGCACACCTCCATGTGGACACACTCATTCTATCAGTTCAGTGTGCACACCTACATGTGGACACACTCATTCTAACAGTTCAGTGTGCACACCTCCATGTGGACAAATTCTAACACTTCGGTGTGCACACCTCCATGTGGACACACTCATTCTAACAGTTCAGTGTGGACACCTCCATGTGGGCACAGACATTTTAACAATTCAGTGTGCACACCTCCATGTGGACACAATCATTCTAACAGTTCAGTGTGCACACCTCCATGTGGACACATTCTAACAGTTCAGTGTGCACAACTCCATGTGGACACACTCATTCTAACAGTTCAGTGTCCACACCTACATGTGGGCAGACTCATTCTAACAGTTCAGTGTGCACACCTACATGTGGACACACTCATTCTAACAGTTCAGTGTGCACACCTCCATGTGGACACACTCATTCTAACAGTTCAATGTGCACACCACCATGTGGGCATACTCATTCTAACAGAACAGTGTTCACACCTCCATGTGGGCACACTCATTCTAACAGTTCAGTGTGCACACCTCCATGTGGACACACTCATTCTAACAGTTCAGTGTGCACACCTCCATGTGGACACACTCATTCTAACAGTTCAGTGTGCACACCTTCAGGTGGACACACTCATTCTAACAGTTCAGTGTGCACACCTCCATGTGGACACACTCATTCTAACAGTTCAGTGTGCACACCTCCATGTGGACACACTCATTCTAACAATAAAGTGTGCACACCTCCATGTGGACATGTTCTAACAGTTCAGTGTGCACACCTCCATGTGGGCACACTCATTCTAACAGTTCAGTGTGCACACCTCCAAGTGGGCACACTCATTCTAACAGTTCAGTGTGCACACCTCCATGTGGACACACTCATTCTAACAGTTCAGTGTGCACACCTCCATGTGGACACACTCATTCTAACAGTTCAGTGTGCACACCTCCATGTGGGCATACTCATTCTAACAGAACAGTGTGCACACCTCCAGGTGGGCACACTCATTCTAACAGTTCAGTGTGCACACCTCCATGTGGACATACTCATTCTAACAGTTCAGTGTGCACACCTCCATGTGGACACACTCATTCTAACAGTTCAGTGTGCACACCTCCATGTGGACACACTCATTCTAACCGTTCAGTGTGCACACCTCCAGGTGGACACACTCATTCTATCAGTTCAGTGTGCACACCTCCATGTGGACACACTCATTCTAACAGTTCAGTGTGCACATCTCCACAGGGATACACTCATTCTAACAGTTCAGTGTGCACACCTCAATGTGGGCACACTCATTCTAACAGTTCAGTGTGAACACCTCCATGTGGACACACTCATTCTAACAATAAAGTGTGCACACCTCCATGTGGACATATTCTAACAGTTCAGTGTGCACACCTCCATGTGGGCACAGACATTTTAACAGTTCAGTGTGCACAACTCCAAGTGGGCACACTCATTCTAACAGTTCAGTGTGCACACCTCCATGTGGACACACTCATTCTAACAGTTCAGTGTGCACACCTCCATGTGGACACACTCATTCTAACAGTTCAGTGTGCACACCTCCATGTGGGCATACTCATTCTAACAGAACAGTGTGCACACCTCCAGGTGGGCACACTCATTCTAACAGTTCAGTGTGCACACCTCCATGTGGACATACTCATTCTAACAGTTCAGTGTGCACACCTCCAAGTGGACACACTCATTCTAACAGTTCATTGTGCACACCTCCATGTGGACACACTCATTCTAACAGTTCAGTGTGCACACCACCACAGGGATAAACTCATTCTAACCGTTCAGTGTGCACACCTCCATGTGGACACACTCATTCTATCAGTTCAGTGTCCACACCTCCATGTGGGCACACTCATTCTAACAGTTCAGTGTGCACACCTCCATGTGGGCATACTCATTCAAACAGAACAGTGTGCACACCTCCATGTGGGCACACTCATTCTAACAGTTCAGTGTGCACACCTCCATGTGGACACACTCATTCTAACAGTTCATTGTGCACACCTCCATGTGGACACACTCATTCTAACAGTTCATTGTGCTCACCTCCACAGGGATAAACTCATTCTAACAGTTCAGTGTGCACACCTCCATGTGGACACACTCATTCTAACAGTTCAGTGTGCACACCTCCTTGTGGGCACACTCATTCTAACAGTTCAGTGTGCACACTTCCATGTGGACACACTCATTCTAACAGTTCAGTGTGCACACCTCCATGTGGGACACACTCATTCTAACAGTTCAGTGTGCACATCTCCACAGGTATACAATCATTCTAACAGTTCAGTGTGCACACCTCCATGTGGACATATTCTAACAGTTCAGTGTGCACACCTCCATGTGGGCACACTCATTCTAAAAGTTCAGTGTGCACACCTCCATGTGGACACACTCATTCTAACTGTTCAGTGTGCACACCTCCATGTGGACACACTCATTCTAACAGTTCAGTGTGCACAACTCCACAGGGAAACACTCATTCTAACAGTTCAGTGTGCACACCTCCATGTGGACACAGTCATTCTAACAGTTCAGTGTGCACACCTCCATGTGGACATATTCTAACAGTTCAGTGTTCACACCTCCATGTGGGCACACTCATTCTAAAAGTTCAGTGTGCACACCTCCATGTGGACACACTCATTCTAACTGTTCAGTGTGCACACCTCCATGTGGACACACTCATTATAACAGTTCAGTGTGCACACCTCCACAGGGACACACTCATTATAACAGTTCAGTGTGCACACCTCCACAGGGACACACTCATTCTAACAGTTCAGTGTGCACAACTCCATGTGGACACACTCATTCTAACAGTTCAGTGTGCACATCTCCACAGGGATACACTCATTCTAACAGTTCAGTGTGCACACCTCCATGTGTGCACACTCATTCTAACAGTTCAGTGTGAACACCTCCAGGTGGACACACTCATTCTAACAGTTCAGTGTGCACATCTCCACAGGGACACACTCATTCTAATAGTTCAGTGTGCACACCTCCATGGGGACACACTCATTCTAACAGTTCAGTGTGCACACCTCAGTGTGGATACACTCATTCTAACAATACATTGTGCACACCTCCATGTGGACATATTCTAACAGTTCAGTGTGCTCACCTCCATGTGGGCACACTCATTCTAACAGTTCAGTGTGCAAACCTCCATGTGGACACACTCATTCTAACAGTTCAGTGTGCACACCTCCATGTGGACACACTCATTCTATCAGTTCAGTGTGCACACCTCCATGTGGACACACTCATTCTAACAGTTCAGTGTGCACACCTCCATGTGGACAAATTCTAACACTTCGGTGTGCACACCTCCATGTGGACACACTCATTCTAACAGTTCAGTGTGGACACCTCCATGTGGGCACAGACATTTTAACAGTTCAGTGTGCACACCTCCATGTGGACACAATCATTCTAACAGTTCAGTGTGCACACCTCCATGTGGACACATTCTAACAGTTCAGTGTGCACAACTCAATGTGGACACACTCATTCTAACAGTTCAGTGTCCACACCTACATGTGGGCAGACTCATTCTAACAGTTCAGTGTGCACACCTACATGTGGACACACTCATTCTAACAGTTCAGTGTGCACACCTCCATGTGGACACACTCATTCTAACAGTTCAATGTGCACACCACCATGTGGGCATACTCATTCTAACAGAACAGTGTTCACACCTCCATGTGGGCACACTCATTCTAACAGTTCAGTGTGCACACCTCCATGTGGACACACTCATTCTAACAGTTCAGTGTGCACACCTCCATGTGGACACACTCATTCTAACAGTTCAGTGTGCACACCTCCAGGTGGACACACTCATTCTTACAGTTCAGTGTGCACACCTCCATGTGGACACACTCATTCTAACAGTTCAGTGTGCACACCTCCATGTGGGCATACTCATTCTAACAGAACAGTGTGCACACCTCCAGGTGGGCACACTCATTCTAACAGTTCAGTGTGCACACCTCCATGTGGACATACTCATTCTAACAGTTCAGTGTGCACACCTCCATGTGGACACACTCATTCTAACAGTTCAGTGTGCACACTTCCATGTGGACACACTCATTTTAACCGTTCAGTGTGCACACCTCCAGGTGGACACACTCATTCTATCAGTTCAGTGTGCACACCTCCATGTGGACACACTCATTCTAACAGTTCAGTGTGCACATCTCCACAGGGATACACTCATTCTAACAGTTCAGTGTGCACACCTCAATGTGGGCACACTCATTCTAACAGTTCAGTGTGAACACCTCCATGTGGACACACTCATTCTAACAATAAAGTGTGCACACCTCCATGTGGACATATTCTAACAGTTCAGTGTGCACACCTCCATGTGGGCACACTCATTCTAACAGTTCAGTGTGCACAACTCCAAGTGGGCACACTCATTCTAACAGTTCAGTGTGCACACCTCCATGTGGACACACTCATTCTAACAGTTCAGTGTGCACACCTCCATGTGGACACACTCATTCTAACAGTTCAGTGTGCACACCTCCATGTGGGCATACTCATTCTAACAGAACAGTGTGCACACCTCCAGGTGGGCACACTCATTCTAACAGTTCAGTGTTCACACCTCCATGTGGACATACTCATTCTAACAGTTCAGTGTGCACACCTCCAAGTGGACACACTCATTCTAACAGTTCATTGTGCACACCTCCATGTGGACACACTCATTCTAACAGTTCAGTGTGCACACCACCACAGGGATAAACTCATTCTAACCGTTCAGTGTGCACACCTCCATGTGGACACACTCATTCTCACAGTTCAGTGTCCAAACCTCCATGTGGGCACACTCATTCTAACAGTTCAGTGTGCACACCTCCATGTGGGCATACTCATTCAAACAGAACAGTGTGCACACCTCCATGTGGGCACACTCATTCTAACAGTTCAATGTGCACACCTCCATGTGGACACACTCATTCTAACAGTTCAGTGTGCACACCTCCATGTGGACACACTCATTCTAACAGTTCATTGTGCACACCTCCATGTGGACACACTCATTCTAACAGTTCATTGTGCTCACCTCCACAGGGATAAACTCATTCTAACAGTTCAGTGTGCACACCTCCATGTGGACACACTCATTCTAACAGTTCAGTGTGCACACCTCCTTGTGGGCACACTCATTCTAACAGTTCAGTGTGCACACTTCCATGTGGACACACTCATTCTAACAGTTCAGTGTGCACACCTCCATGTGGGACACACTCATTCTAACAGTTCAGTGTGCACATCTCCACAGGTATACAATCATTCTAACAGTTCAGTGTGCACACCTCCATGTGGACATATTCTAACAGTTCAGTGTGCACACCTCCATGTGGGCACACTCATTCTAAAAGTTCAGTGTGCACACCTCCATGTGGACACACTCATTCTAACTGTTCAGTGTGCACACCTCCATGTGGACACACTCATTCTAACAGTTCAGTGTGCACAACTCCACAGGGAAACACTCATTCTAACAGTTCAGTGTGCACACCTCCATGTGGACACAGTCATTCTAACAGTTCAGTGTGCACACCTCCATGTGGACATATTCTAACAGTTCAGTGTTCACACCTCCATGTGGGCACACTCATTCTAAAAGTTCAGTGTGCACACCTCCATGTGGACACACTCATTCTAACTGTTCAGTGTGCACACCTCCATGTGGACACACTCATTATAACAGTTCAGTGTGCACACCTCCACAGGGACACACTCATTATAACAGTTCAGTGTGCACACCTCCACAGGGACACACTCATTCTAACAGTTCAGTGTGCACAACTCCATGTGGACACACTCATTCTAACAGTTCAGTGTGCACATCTCCACAGGGATACACTCATTCTAACAGTTCAGTGTGCACACCTCCATGTGTGCACACTCATTCTAACAGTTCAGTGTGAACACCTCCAGGTGGACACACTCATTCTAACAGTTCAGTGTGCACATCTCCACAGGGACACACTCATTCTAATAGTTCAGTGTGCACACCTCCATGGGGACACACTCATTCTAACAGTTCAGTGTGCACACCTCAGTGTGGATACACTCATTCTAACAATACATTGTGCACACCTCCATGTGGACATATTCTAACAGTTCAGTGTGCTCACCTCCATGTGGGCACACTCATTCTAACAGTTCAGTGTGCAAACCTCCATGTGGACACACTCATTCTAACAGTTCAGTGTGCACACCTCCATGTGGACACACTCATTCTATCAGTTCAGTGTGCACACCTCCATGTGGACACACTCATTCTAACAGTTCAGTGTGCACACCTCCATGTGGACAAATTCTAACACTTCGGTGTGCACACCTCCATGTGGACACACTCATTCTAACAGTTCAGTGTGGACACCTCCATGTGGGCACAGACATTTTAACAGTTCAGTGTGCACACCTCCATGTGGACACAATCATTCTAACAGTTCAGTGTGCACACCTCCATGTGGACACATTCTAACAGTTCAGTGTGCACAACTCCATGTGGACACACTCATTCTAACAGTTCAGTGTCCACACCTACATGTGGGCAGACTCATTCTAACAGTTCAGTGTGCACACCTACATGTGGACACACTCATTCTAACAGTTCAGTGTGCACACCTCCATGTGGACACACTCATTCTAACAGTTCAATGTGCACACCACCATGTGGGCATACTCATTCTAACAGAACAGTGTTCACACCTCCATGTGGGCACACTCATTCTAACAGTTCAGTGTGCACACCTCCATGTGGACACACTCATTCTAACAGTTCAGTGTGCACACCTCCATGTGGACACACTCATTCTAACAGTTCAGTGTGCACACCTCCAGGTGGACACACTCATTCTTACAGTTCAGTGTGCACACCTCCATGTGGACACACTCATTCTAACAGTTCAGTGTGCACACCTCCATGTGGGCATACTCATTCTAACAGAACAGTGTGCACACCTCCAGGTGGGCACACTCATTCTAACAGTTCAGTGTGCACACCTCCATGTGGACATACTCATTCTAACAGTTCAGTGTGCACACCTCCATGTGGACACACTCATTCTAACAGTTCAGTGTGCACACTTCCATGTGGACACACTCATTTTAACCGTTCAGTGTGCACACCTCCAGGTGGACACACTCATTCTATCAGTTCAGTGTGCACACCTCCATGTGGACACACTCATTCTAACAGTTCAGTGTGCACATCTCCACAGGGATACACTCATTCTAACAGTTCAGTGTGCACACCTCAATGTGGGCACACTCATTCTAACAGTTCAGTGTGAACACCTCCATGTGGACACACTCATTCTAACAATAAAGTGTGCACACCTCCATGTGGACATATTCTAACAGTTCAGTGTGCACACCTCCATGTGGGCACACTCATTCTAACAGTTCAGTGTGCACAACTCCAAGTGGGCACACTCATTCTAACAGTTCAGTGTGCACACCTCCATGTGGACACACTCATTCTAACAGTTCAGTGTGCACACCTCCATGTGGACACACTCATTCTAACAGTTCAGTGTGCACACCTCCATGTGGGCATACTCATTCTAACAGAACAGTGTGCACACCTCCAGGTGGGCACACTCATTCTAACAGTTCAGTGTTCACACCTCCATGTGGACATACTCATTCTAACAGTTCAGTGTGCACACCTCCAAGTGGACACACTCATTCTAACAGTTCATTGTGCACACCTCCATGTGGACACACTCATTCTAACAGTTCAGTGTGCACACCACCACAGGGATAAACTCATTCTAACCGTTCAGTGTGCACACCTCCATGTGGACACACTCATTCTCACAGTTCAGTGTCCAAACCTCCATGTGGGCACACTCATTCTAACAGTTCAGTGTGCACACCTCCATGTGGGCATACTCATTCAAACAGAACAGTGTGCACACCTCCATGTGGGCACACTCATTCTAACAGTTCAATGTGCACACCTCCATGTGGACACACTCATTCTAACAGTTCAGTGTGCACACCTCCATGTGGACACACTCATTCTAACAGTTCATTGTGCACACCTCCATGTGGACACACTCATTCTAACAGTTCATTGTGCTCACCTCCACAGGGATAAACTCATTCTAACAGTTCAGTGTGCACACCTCCATGTGGACACACTCATTCTAACAGTTCAGTGTGCACACCTCCTTGTGGGCACACTCATTCTAACAGTTCAGTGTGCACACTTCCATGTGGACACACTCATTCTAACAGTTCAGTGTGCACACCTCCATGTGGGACACACTCATTCTAACAGTTCAGTGTGCACATCTCCACAGGTATACAATCATTCTAACAGTTCAGTGTGCACACCTCCATGTGGGCACACTCATTCTAAAAGTTCAGTGTGCACACCTCCATGTGGACACACTCATTCTAACTGTTCAGTGTGCACACCTCCATGTGGACACACTCATTCTAACAGTTCAGTGTGCACAACTCCACAGGGAAACACTCATTCTAACAGTTCAGTGTGCACACCTCCATGTGGACACAGTCATTCTAACAGTTCAGTGTGCACACCTCCATGTGGACATATTCTAACAGTTCAGTGTTCACACCTCCATGTGGGCACACTCATTCTAAAAGTTCAGTGTGCACACCTCCATGTGGACACACTCATTCTAACTGTTCAGTGTGCACACCTCCATGTGGACACACTCATTATAACAGTTCAGTGTGCACACCTCCACAGGGACACACTCATTATAACAGTTCAGTGTGCACACCTCCACAGGGACACACTCATTCTAACAGTTCAGTGTGCTCACCTCCATGTGGGCACACTCATTCTAACAGTTCAGTGTGCACACCTCCATGTGGACACACTCATTCTAACAGTTCAGTGTGCACACCTCCATGTGGACACACTCATTCTATCAGTACAGTGTGCACACCTCCATGTGGACACACTCATTCTAACAGTTCAGTGTGCACACCTCCATGTGGACAAATTCTAACACTTCGGTGTGCACACCTCCATGTGGACACACTCATTCTAACAGTTCAGTGTGGACACCTCCATGTGGGCACAGACATTTTAACAGTTCAGTGTGCACACCTCCATGTGGACACAATCATTCTAACAGTTCAGTGTGCACACCTCCATGTGGACACATTCTAACAGTTCAGTGTGCACAACTCCATGTGGACACACTCATTCTAACAGTTCAGTGTCCACACCTACATGTGGGATGACTCATTCTAACAGTTCAGTGTGCACACCTACATGTGGACACACTCATTCTAACTGTTCAGTGTGCACACCTCCATGTGGACACACTCATTCTAACAGTTCAATGTGCACACCACCATGTGGGCATACTCATTCTAACAGAACAGTGTTCACACCTCCAAGTGGGCACACTCATTCTAACAGTTCAGTGTGCACACCTCCATGTGGACACACTCATTCTAACAGTTCAGTGTGCACACCTCCATGTGGACACACTCATTCTAACAGTTCAGTGTGCACACCTCCAGGTGGACACACTCATTCTTACAGTTCAGTGTGCACACCTCCATGTGGACACACTCATTCTAACAGTTCAGTGTGCACATCTCCACAGGGATACACTCATTCTAACAGTTCAGTGTGCACACCTCAATGTGGGCACACTCATTCTAACAGTTCAGTGTGCACACCTCCATGTGGACACACTCATTCTAACAATAAAGTGTGCACACCTCCATGTGGACATATTCTAACAGTTCAGTGTGCACACCTCCATGTGGGCACACTCATTCTAACAGTTCAGTGTGCACACCTCCAAGTGGGCACACTCATTCTAACAGTTCAGTGTGCACACCTTCATGTGGACAAATTCTAACACTTCGGTGTGCACACCTCCATGTGGACACACTCATTCCAACAGTTCAGTGTGGACACCTCCATGTGGGCATACTCATTCTAACAGAACAGTGTGCACACCTTAGGTGGGCACACTCATTCTAACAGTTCAGTGTGCACACCTCCATGTGGACATACTCATTCTAACAGTTCAGTGTGCACACCTCCATGTGGACACACTCATTCTAACAGTTCATTGTGCACACGTCCATGTGGACACACTCATTCTAACAGTTCAGTGTGCACACCACCACAGGGATAAACTCATTCTAACCGTTCAGTGTGCACACCTCCATGTGGACACACTCATTCTCACAGTTCAGTGTCCACACCTCCATGTGGGCACACTCATTCTAACAGTTCAGTGTGCACACCTCCATGTGGGCATACTCATTCAAACAGAACAGTGTGCACACCTCCATGTGGGCATACTCATTCTAACAGTTCAATGTGCACACCTCCATGTGGACACACTCATTCTAACAGTTCAGTGTGCACACCTCCATGTGGACACACTCATTCTAACAGTTCAGTGTGCACACCTCCATGTGGACACACTCATTCTATCAGTTCAGTGTGCACACCTACATGTGGACACACTCATTCTAACAGTTCAGTGTGCACATCTCCATGTGGACAAATTCTAACACTTCGGTGTGCACACCTCCATGTGGACACACTCATTCTAACAGTTCAGTGTGGACACCTCCATGTGGGCACAGACATTTTAACAGTTCAGTGTGCACACCTCCATGTGGACACAATCATTCTAACAGTTCAGTGTGCACACCTCCATGTGGACACATTCTAACAGTTCAGTGTGCACACCTCCATGTGGACACACTCATTCTAACAGTTCAGTGTCCACACCTCCATGTGGACACACTCATTCTAACAGTTCAGTGTGCACACCTCCATGTGGACACACTCATTCTATCAGTTCAGTGTGCACACCTACATGTGGACACACTCATTCTAACAGTTCAGTGTGCACATCTCCATGTGGACAAATTCTAACACTTCGGTGTGCACACCTCCATGTGGACACACTCATTCTAACAGTTCAGTGTGGACACCTCCATGTGGGCACAGACATTTTAACAGTTCAGTGTGCACACCTCCATGTGGACACAATCATTCTAACAGTTCAGTGTGCACACCTCCATGTGGACACATTCTAACAGTTCAGTGTGCACACCTCCATGTGGACACACTCATTCTAACAGTTCAGTGTCCACACCTCCATGTGGGCAGACTCATTCTAACAGTTCAGTGTGCACACCTACATGTGGACACACTCATTCTAACAGTTCAGTGTGCACACCTCCATGTGGACACACTCATTCTAACAGTTCAATGTGCACACCACCATGTGGGCATACTCATTCTAACAGAACAGTGTTCACACCTCCATGTGGGCACATTCATTCTAACAGTTCAGTGTGCACACCTCCATGTGGACACACTCATTCTATCCGTTCAGTGTGCACACCTCCATGTGGACACACTCATTCTAACAGTTCAGTGTGCACACCTCCAGGTGGACACACTCATTCTAACAGTTCAGTGTGCACACCTCCACAGGGATACACTCATTCTAACAGTTCAGTGTGCACACCTCAATGTGGGCACACTCATTCTAACAGTTCAGTGTGCACACCTCCATGTGGACACACTCATTCTAACAATAAAGTGTGCACACCTCTATGTGGACATATTCTAACAGTTCAGTGTGCACACCACCATGTGGGCACACTCATTCTAACAGTTCAGTGTGCACACCTCCAAGTGGGCACACTCATTCTAACAGTTCAGTGTGCACACCTCCATGTGGACACACTCATTCTAACAGTTCAGTGTGCACACCTCCATGTGGACACACTCATTCTAACAGTTCAGTGTGCACACCTCCATGTGGGCATACTCATTCTAACAGAACAGTGTGCACACCTCCATGTGGGCACACTCATTCTAACAGTTCAGTGTGCACACCTCCATGAGGACATACTCATTCTAACAGTTCAGTGTGCACACCTCCATGTGGACACACTCATTCTAACAGTTCAGTGTGCACACCACCACAGGGATAAACTCATTCTAACCGTTCAGTGTGCACACCTCCATGTGGACACACTCATTCTCACAGTTCAGTGTCCACACCTCCATGTGGGCACACTCATTCTAACAGTTCAGTGTGCACACCTCCATGTGGGCATACTCATTCAAACAGAACAGTGTGCACACCTCCATGTGGGCACACTCATTCTAACAGTTCAATGTGCACACCTCCATGTGGACACACTCATTCTAACAGTTCAGTGTGCACACCTCCTTGTGGGCACACTCATTCTAACAGTTCAGTGTGCACACATCCATGTGGACACACTCATTCTAACAGTTCAGTGTGCACACCTCCATGTGGGACACACTCATTCTAACAATTCAGTGTGGACATCTCCACAGGTATACAATCATTCTAACAGTTCAGTGTGCACACCTCCTTGTGGACATATTCTAACAGTTCAGTGTGCACACCTCCATGTGGGCACACTCATTCTAAAAGTTCAGTGTGCCCACCTCCATGTGGACACACTCATTCTAACTGTTCAGTGTGCACACCTCCATGTGGACACACTCATTCTAACAGTTCAGTGTGCACACCTCCACAGGGACACACTCATTCTAACAGTTCAGTGTGTACACCTCCATGTGGACACAGTCATTCTAACAGTTCAGTGTGCACACCTCCATGTGGACATATTCTAACAGTTCAGTGTTCACACCTCCATGTGGGCACACTCATTCTAAAAGTTCAGTGTGCACACCTCCATGTGGACACACTCATTCTAACTGTTCAGTGTGCACAACTCCATGTGGACACACTCATTATAACAGTTCAGTGTGCACACCTCCACAGGGACACACTCATTCTAACAGTTCAGTGTGCACAACTCCATGTGGGCACACTCATTCTAACAGTTCAGTGTGCACACCTCCATGTGGGCACACTCATTCTAACAGTTCAGTGTGCACACCTCCATGTGGACACACTCATTCTAATAGTTCAGTGTGCACACCTCCATGTGGGCACAGTCATTTTAACAGTTCAGTGTGCACACCTCCATGTGGACACACTCATTCTAACAGTTCAGTGTGCACAGCTCCATGTGGACACACTCATTCTAACAGTTCAGTGTGCACTCCTCCACAGGGACACACTCATTCTAACAGTTCAGTGTGCACACCTCCATGTGGGCACAGTCATTCTAACAGTTCAGTGTGCACACCTCCAAGTGGGCACACTCATTCTAACAGTTCAGTGTGCACACCTCCATGTGGACACACTCATTCTAACAATTCAGTGTGCACACCTCCATGTGGACACACTCATTCTAACAGTTCAGTGTGCACATCTCCACAGGGACACAATCATTCTAACAGTTCAGTGTGCACACCTCCATGTGGACACACTCATTCTAACAGTTCAGTGTGCACACCTCCATGTGGGCACACTCATTCTAACAGTTCAGTGTGCACACTTCCATGTGGACACACTCATTCTAACAGTTCAGTGTGCACACCTCCATGTGGACATATTCTAACAGTTCAGTGTGCACACCACCATGTGGGCACACTCATTCTAAAAGTTCAGTGTGCACACCTCCATGTGGACACACTCATTCTAACAGTTCAGTGTGCACACCTCCATGTGGACAAAATCATTCTAATATTTCAGTGTGCACACCTCCATGTGGACACACTCATTCTAACAGTTCAGTGTGCACACCTCCACAGGGACACACTCATTCTAAGAGTTCAGTGTGCACACCTCCATATGGACACACGCATTCTAACAGTTCAGTGTGCACAACTCCATGTGGACAAACTCATTCTAACAGTTCAGTGTGCACAACTCCATGTGCGCACACTCATTCTAACAGTTCAGTGTGCACAACTCCATGTGGGCACACTCATTCTAACAGTTCAGTGTGCACACCTCCATGTGGGCACAGTCATTCTAACAGTTCAGGGTGCACACCTCCATGTGGGCACACTCATTCTAACAGTTCAGTGTGCACACCTCCATGTGGACATATTCTAACAGTTCAGTGTTCACACCTCCATGTGGGCACACTCATTCTAAAAGTTCAGTGTGCACACCTCCATGTGGACACACTCATTCTAACTGTTCAGTGTGCACACTTCCATGTGGACATACTCATTATAACAGTTCAGTGTGCACACCTCCATGTGGACACACTCATTCTAACAGTTCAGTGTGCACACCTCCATGTGGACACACTCATTCTATCAGTTCAGTGTGCACACCTCCATGAGTACACACTCATTCTAACAGTTCAGTGTGCACACCTCCATGTGGACAAATTCTAACACTTCGGAGTGCACACCTCCATGTGGACACACTCATTCTAACAGTTCAGTGTGGACACCTCCATGTGGGCACAGAAATTTTAACAGTTCAGTGTGCACACCTCCATGTGGACACACTCATTCTAACAGTTCAGTGTGCACACCTCCATGTGGACACACTCATTCTAACAGTTCAGTGTGCACACCTCCATGTGGACACACTCATTCTAACAGTTCAGTGTGCACATCTCCATGTGGGCACACTCATTCTAACAGTTCATTGTGCACACCTCCATGTGGGCACACTCATTCTTTACAGTTCAGTGTGCACACCTCCATGTGGACACACTCATTCTAACAGTTCAGTGTGCACACCTCCATGTGGGACACACTCATTCTAACAGTTCAGTGTGCACATCTCCACAGGTATACAATCATTCTAACAGTTCAGTGTGCACACCTCCATGTGGACATATTCTAACAGTTCAGTGTGCACACCTCCATGTGGGCACACTCATTCTAAAAGTTCAGTGTGCACACCTCCATGTGGACACACTCATTCTAACTGTTCAGTGTGCACACCTCCATGTGGACACACTCATTCTAACAGTTCAGTGTGCACACCTCCACAGGGACACTCTCATTCTAACAGTTCAGTGTGCACACCTCCATGTGGACACAGTCATTCTAACAGTTTAGTGTGCACACCTTCATGTGACATATTCTAACAGTTCAGTGTTCACACCTCCATGTGGGCACACTCATTCTAAAAGTTCAGTGTGCACACCTCCATGTCGACACACTCATTCTAACTGTTCAGTGTGCACACCTCCATGTGGACACACACATTATAACAGTTCAGTGTGCACACCTCCATGTGGACACACACATTCTAACAGTTCAGTGTGCACACCTCCATGTGGGCACACTCATTCTAACAGTTCAGTGTGCACACTTCCATGTGGACACACTCATTCTAACAGTTCAGTGTGCACACCTCCATGTGGACATATTCTAACAGTTCAGTGTGCACACCACCATGTGGGCACACTCATTCTAAAAGTTCAGTGTGCACACCTCCATGTGGACACACTCATTCTCACAGTTCAGTGTCCACACCTCCATGTGGACAAAATCATTCTAATATTTCAGTGTGCACACCTCCATGTGGACACACTCATTCTAACAGTTCAGTGTGCACACCTCCACAGGGACACACTCATTCTAACAGTTCAGTGTGCACACCTCCATATGGACACACTCATTCTAACAGTTCAGTGTGCACAACTCCATGTGGACAAACTCATTCTAACAGTTCAGTGTGCACAACTCCATGTGCTCACACTCATTCTAACAGTTCAGTGTTCACAACTCCATGTGGGCACACTCATTCTAACAGTTCAGTGTGCACACCTCCATGTGGGCACAGTCATTCTAACAGTTCAGGGTGCACACCTACATGTGGGCACACTCATTCTAACAGTTCAGTGTGCACACCTCCATGTGGACATATTCTAACAGTTCAGTGTTCACACCTCCATGTGGGCACACTCATTCTAAAAGTTCAGTGTGCACACCTCCATGTGGACACACTCATTCTAACTGTTCAGTGTGCACACCTCCATGTGGACACACTCATTATAACAGTTCAGTGTGCACACCTCCATGTGGACACACTCATTCTAACAGTTCAGTGTGCACACCTCCATGTGGACACACTCATTCTATCAGTTCAGTGTGCACACCTCCATGAGTACACACTCATTCTAACAGTTCAGTGTGCACACCTCCATGTGGACAAATTCTAACACTTCGGAGTGCACACCTCCATGTGGACACACTCATTCTAACAGTTCAGTGTGGACACCTCCATGTAAGCACAGAAATTTTAACAGTTCAGTGTGCACACCTCCATGTGGACACACTCATTCTAACAGTTCAGTGTGCACACCTCCATGTGGACACACTCATTCTAACAGTTCAGTGTGCACATCTCCATGTGGGCACACTCATTCTAACAGTTCATTGTGCACACCTCCATGTGGGCACACTCATTCTAACAGTTCAGTGTGCACACCTCCATGTGGACACACTCATTCTAATAGTTCAGTGTGCACACCTCCATGTGGGCACAGTCATTTTAACAGATCAGTGTGCACACCTCCATGTGGACACACTCATTCTAACAGTTCAGTGTGCACACCTCCATGTGGACACACTCATTCTAACAGTTCAGTGTGCACTCCTCCACAGGGACACACTCATTCTATCAATTCAGTGTGCACACCTCCATGTGGGCACAGTCATTCTAACAGTTCAGTGTGAACACCTCCATGTGGACACACTCATTCTAACAGTTCAGTGTGCACACCTCCATGTGGACACACTCATTCTAACAGTTAAGTGTGCACACCTCCATGTGGACACACTCATTCTAACAGTTCATTGTGCACACCTCCATGTGGGCACAGTCATTCTAACAGTTCAGTGTGAACACCTCCATGTGGACACACTCATTCTAACAGTTCAGTGTGCACACCTCCATGTGGACACACTCATTCTAACAGTTAAGTGTGCACACCTCCATGTGGACACACTCATTCTAACAGTTCAGTGTGCACACCTCCATGTGGACACACTCATTCTAACAGTTCAGGGTGCACATCTCCACAGGGATACACTCATTCTAACAGTTCAGTGTGCACACCTCCATGTGGACACACTCATTCTAACAGTTCAGTGTGCACACCTCCATGTGGGCACACTCATTCTAACAGTTCAGTGTGCACACTTCCATGTGGACACACTCATTCTAACAGTTCAGTGTGCACACCTCCATGTGGACATATTCTAACAGTTCTGTGTGCACACCTCCATGTGGGCACACTCATTCTAACAGTTCAGTGTGCACACCTCCATGTGGACACACTCATTCTAACAGTTCAGTGTGCAAACCTCCATGTGGACACACTCATTCTAACAGTTCAGTGTGCACACCTCCACAGGGACACAGTCATTCTAACAGTTCAGTGTGCACACCTCCATGTGGACACAGTCATTCTAACAGTTCAATGTGGACACACTCATTCGAACAGTTCAGTGTGCACACCTCCATGTGGACACACTCATTCTAACAGTTCAGTGTGCACACCTCCATGTGGACCCACTCATTCTAACAGTTCAGTGTGCACACCTCCATGTGGGCACACTCATTCTAACAGTTCAGTGTGCACACCTCCATGTGGGCACACTCATTTTAACAGTTCAGTGTGCACACCTCCATGTGGACTCACTCATTCTAACAGTTCAGTGTGCACACCTCCACAGGGACACACTCCTTGTAACAGTTCAGTGTGAACACCTCCATGTGGGCACAGTCATTCTAACAGTTCAGTGTGCACACCTCCATGTGGACACACTCATTCTAAAGTTCAGTGTGCACACCTCCATGTGGACACACTCATTCTAACAGTTCAGTGTACACACCTCCATGTGGTCACAGTCATTCTATCAGTTCAGTGTGCACACCTCCATGTGGACACACTCATTCTAACAGTTCAGTGTGCACACCTCCATGTGGACAAATTCTAACACTTCGGTGTGCACACCTCCATGTGGACACATTCAATCTAACAGTTCAGTGTGGACACCTCAATGTGGGCACAGACATTTTAACATTTCAGTGTGCACACTTCCATGTGGACACAATCATTCTAACATTTCAGTGTGCACACCTACATGTGGACACATTCTAACAGTTCAGTGTACACACCTCCATGTGGACACACTCATTCTAACAGTTCAGTGTGCACACCTCCATGTGGACACACTCATTCTAACAGTTCAGTGTGCACACCTCCATGTGGGCACACTCATTCTAACAGTTCAGTGTGCACACCTCCATGTGGGCACACTCATTCTAACAGTTCTGTGTGCACACCTCCATGTGGACACACTCATTCTAATAGTTCAGTGTGCACACCTCCATGTGGGCACACTCATTTTAACAGTTCAGTGTGCACACCTCCATGTGAACACACTCATTCTAACAGTTCAGTGTACACACCTCCATGTGGACACACTCATTCTAACAGTTCAGTGTGCACACCTCCATGTGGGCACAGTCATTCTAACAGTTCAGTGTGCACACCTACATGTGGACACACTCATTCTAACATTTCAGTGTGCACACCTCCATGTGAACACACTCATTCTAACAGTTCAGTGTACACACCTCCATGTGGACACACTCATTCTATCAGTTCAGTGTGCACACCTCCATGTGGACACACTCATTCTAACATTTCAGTGTGCACACCTCCATGTGGACACTCTTATTCTAACAGTTCAGTGTGCACACCTCCACAGGGACACACTCATTCTAACAGTTCAGTGTGGACACCTCAATGTGGGCACAGACATTTTAACAGTTCAGTGTGCACACCTCCATGTGGACACAATCATTCTAACAGTTCAGTGTGCACACCTCCATGTGGACATATTCTAACAGTTCAGTGTACACACCTCCATGTAGACACACTCATTCTAACAGTTCAGTGTCCACAACTCCATGTGGGCACACTCATTCTAACAGTTCAGTGTGCACACCTCCATGTTGACACACTCATTCTAACAGTTCAGTGTGCACACCTCCATGTGGACACACTCATTCTAACAGTTCAGTGTGCACACCTCCATGTGGGCACACTCATTCTAACAGTTCAGTGTGCACACCTCCATGTGGGCATACTCATTCTAACAGAACAGTGTGCACACCTCCATGTGGGCACACTCATTCTAACAGTTCAGTGTGCACACCTCCATGTGGACACACTCATTCTAACAGTTCAGTGTGCACACCTCCATGTGGACACACTCATTCTAACAGTTCAGTGTGCACACCTCCATTTCGGCACACTCATTCTAACAGTTCAGTGTGCACACCTCCACAGGGATACATTCACTCTAACAGTTCAGTGTGCACAACTCCATGTGGACACACTCATTCTAACAGTTCAGTGTGCACACCACCAAGTGGGCACAGTCATTCTAACAGTTCAGTGTGCACACCTCCATGTGGACACACTCATTCTAACAGTTCAGTGTGCACACCTCCATGTGGACACACTCATTCTAACAGTTCAGTGTGTAAACCTCCATGTGGGCACACTCATTCTAACAGTTCAGTGTGCACACCACCACAGGGATACAATCATTCTAACAGTTCAGTGTGCACACTTCCCTGTGGACACACTCATTCTAACAGTTCAGTGTGCACACCTCCACGTGGGCACAGTCATTGTAACAGGTCAGTGTGCACACCTCCATGTGAACACACTCATTCTAACAGTTCAGTGTGCACACCTCCAGGTGGACACACTCATTCTAACAGTTCAGGGTGCACACCTCCATGTGGACACACTCATTCTAACAGTTCAGTGTGCACACCTCCATGTGGACACACTCATTCTAACAGTTCAGTGTGCACACCTCCATGTGTTCACTCTTATTCTAACAGTTCAGTGTGCACACTTCCATGTGGACACACTCATTCTAACAGTTCAGTGTGCACACCTCCATGTGGACACACTCAATCTAACAGTTCAGTGTACACTCCTCCATGTGGACACACTCATTCTAACAGTTCAGTGTGCACACCTCCATGTGGATACACTCATTCTAACAATACAGTGTGCACACCTCCATGTGGACATATTCTAACAGTTCAGTGTGCACACCTCCATGTGGCACACTCATTCTAAAAGTTCAGTGTGCACACCTCCATGTGGACACACTCATTCTAACAGTTCAGTGTGCACACCTCCATGTGGACACACTCATTCTAACAGTTCAGTGTGCACACCTCCACAGGGACACACTCATTCTAATATTTCAGTGTGCACACCTCCATGTGGACACACTCATTCTAACAGTTCAGTGTGCACACCTCCATGTGGACACAATCATTCTAACAGTTCAGTGTACACAACTCCATGTGGGCAACTCATTCTAACAGTTCAGTGTGCACATCTCCACAGGGATACACTCATTCTAACAGTTCAGTGTGCACACCTCCATGTGGGCACACTCATTCTAACAGTTCATTGTGCACACCTCCATGTTGACACACTCATTCTAACAGTTCAGTGTGGACACCTCCATGTGTACACACTCATTCTAACAGCTCAGTGTGCACTCCTCCACAGGGACACACTCATTCTAACAGTTCAGTGTGCACACCTCCATGTGGGCACAGTCATTCTAACAGTTCAGTGTGCACAACTCCATGTGGACACACTCATTCTAACAGTTGAGTGTGCACACCTCCATGTGGACACACTCATTCTAACAGTTCAGTGTGCACACCTCCATGTGGACACACTCATTCTAAAAGTTCAGTGTGCACACCTCCATGTGGACACACTCATTCTAACAGTTCAGTGTGCACACCTCCTGTGGGCACACTCATTCTAACAGAACAGTGTGCACACCTCCATGAGGCACACTCATTCTAACAGTTCAGCGTGCACACATCCATGTGGACACACTCATTCTAACATTTCAGTGTGCACACCTCCATGTGGACACACTCATTCTAACATTTCAGTGTGCACACCTCCATGTGGGCACACTCATTCTAACAGTTCAGTGTGCACACCTCCATGTGGACACACTCATTCTAACAGTTCAGTGTGCACCCCTCCATGTGAACACACTCACTCTAACAGTTCAGTGTGCACATCTCCACAGGGATATACTCATTCTAACAGTTCAGTGTGCACACCTCCATGTGGACACACTCATTCTAACAGTTCAGTGTGCACACCTCCATGTGGATACACTCATTCTAACAATACAGTGTGCACACCTCCATGTGGACATATTCTAACAGTTCAGTGTGCACACCTTCATGTGGACATATTCTAACAGTTCAGTGTGCACACCTCCATGTGGGCACACTCATTCTAACAGTTCAGTGTGCACACCTCCATGTGGATACACTCATTCTAACAATACAGTGTGCAAACCTCCATGTGGAAATATTCTAACAGTTCAGTGTGCACACCTCCATATGGGCACACTCATTCTAACAGTTCAGTGTGCACAATTCCACAGGGATAAACTCATTCTAACAGTTCAGTGTGCACACCTCCATGTGGACACACTCATTCTAACAGTTCAGTGTGCACACCTCCATGTGGGCACACTCATTCTAACAGTTCAGCGTGCACACTTCCATGTGGACACACTCATTCTAACAGTTCAGTGTGCACACCTCCATGTGGACACACCCATTCTAACAGTTCAGTGTGCACATCTCCACAGGGATACACTCATTCTAACAGTTCAGTGTGCACACCTCCATGTGGACACACTCATTCTAACAGTTCAGTGTGCACACCTCCATGTGGATACACTCATTCTAACAATACAGTGTGCACACCTCCATGTGGACATATTCTAACAGTTCAGTGTGCACACCTCCATGTGGGCACACTCATTCTAAAAGTTCAGTGTGCACACCTCCATGTGGACACACTCATTCTAACAGTTCAGTGTGCACATCCCCACAGGGATACACTCATTCTAACAGTTCAGTGTGCACACCTCCATGTGGGCACACTCATTCTAACAGTTCAGTGTGCACACCTCCATGTGGACACAATCATTCTAACAGTTCAGCGTACACAACTCCATGTGGGCACACTCATTCTAACAGTTCAGTGTGCACACCTCCATGTGGACACACTCATTCTAACAGTTCAGTGTGCACACCTCCATGTGGACACACTCATTCTAACATTTCAGTGTGCACATCTCCACAGGGATACACTCATTCTAACAGTTCAGCGTGCACACTTCCATGTGGACACACTCATTCTAACAGTTCAGTGTGCCCACCTCCACAGGGACACACTCATTCTAACAGTTCATTGTGCACACCTCCATGTGGGCACACTCATTCTAACAGTTCAGTGTGCACACCTCCATATGGACACACTCATTCTAACAGTTCAGTGTGCACACCTCCATGTGGACACACTCATTCTAACAATACAGTGTGCACACCTCCATGTGGACACACTCATTCTAACAGTTCAGTGTGCACACCTCCATGTGGGCACACTCATTCTAACAGTTCAGTGTGCACACCTCCATGTGGATACACTCATTCTAACAATACAGTGTGCACACCTCCATGTTGACATATTCTAACAGTTCAGTGTGCACACCTCCATATGGGCACACTCATTCTAACAGTTCAGTGTGCACAATTCCACAGGGATAAACTCATTCTAACAGTTCAGTGTGCACACCTCCATGTGGACACACTCATTCTAACAGTTCAGTGTGCACATCTCCTTGTGGGCACACTCATTCTAACAGTTCAGTGTGCACACTTCCATGTGGACACACTCATTCTAACAGTTCAGTGTGCACACCTCCATGTGGGACACACTCATTCTAACAGTTCAGTGTGGACATCTCCACAGGTATACAATCATTCTAACAGTTCAGTGTGCACACCTCCTTGTGGACATATTCTAACAGTTCAGTGTGCACACCTCCATGTGGGCACACTCATTCTAAAAGTTCAGTGTGTACACCTCCATGTGGACACACTCATTCTAACTGTTCAGTGTGCACACCTCCATGTGGACACACTCATTCTAACAGTTCAGTGTGCACACCTCCACAGGGACACACTCATTCTAACAGTTCAGTGTGCACACCTCCATGTGGACACAGTCATTCTAACAGTTCAGTGTGCACACCTCCATGTGGACATATTCTAACAGTTCAGTGTTCACACCTCCATGTGGGCACACTCATTCTAAAAGTTCAGTGTGCACACCTCCATGTGGACACACTCATTCTAACTGTTCAGTGTGCACACCTCCATGTGGACACACTCATTATAACAGTTCAGTGTGCACACCTCCACAGGGACACACTCATTCTAACAGTTCAGTGTGCACAACTCCATGTGGGCACACTCATTCTAACAGTTCAGTGTGCACACCTCCATGTGGGCACACTCATTCTAACAGTTCAGTGTGCACACCTCCATGTGGGCACACTCATTCTAACAGTTCAGTGTGCACACCTCCATGTGGACACACTCATTCTAATAGTTCAGTGTGCACACCTCCATGTGGGCACAGTCATTTTAACAGTTCAGTGTGCACACCTCCATGTGGACACACTCATTCTAACAGTTCAGTGTGCACAGCTCCATGTGGACACACTCATTCTAACAGTTCAGTGTGCACTCCTCCACAGGGACACACTCATTCTAACAGTTCAGTGTGCACACCTCCATGTGGGCACAGTCATTCTAACAGTTCAGTGTGCACACCTCCAAGTGGGCACACTCATTCTAACAGTTCAGTGTGCACACCTCCATGTGGACACACTCATTCTAACAATTCAGTGTGCACACCTCCATGTGGACACACTCATTCTAACAGTTCAGTGTGCACATCTCCACAGGGATACAATCATTCTAACAGTTCAGTGTGCACACCTCCATGTGGACACACTCATTCTAACAGTTCAGTGTGCACACCTCCATGTGGGCACACTCATTCTAACAGTTCAGTGTGCACACTTCCATGTGGACACACTCATTCTAACAGTTCAGTGTGCACACCTACATGTGGACATATTCTAACAGTTCAGTGTGCACACCACCATGTGGGCACACTCATTCTAAAAGTTCAGTGTGCACACCTCCATGTGGACACACTCATTCTAACAGTTCAGTGTGCACACCTCCATGTGGACAAAATCATTCTAATATTTCAGTGTGCACACCTCCATGTGGACACACTCATTCTAACAGTTCAGTGTGCACACCTCCACAGGGACACACGCATTCTAAGAGTTCAGTGTGCACACCTCCATATGGACACACGCATTCTAACAGTTCAGTGTGCACAACTCCATGTGGACACACTCATTCTAACAGTTCAGTGTGCACAACTCCATGTGCGCACACTCATTCTAACAGTTCAGTGTGCACAACTCCATGTGGGCACACTCATTCTAACAGTTCAGTGTGCACACCTCCATGTGGGCACAGTCATTCTAACAGTTCAGGGTGCACACCTCCATGTGGGCACACTCATTCTAACAGTTCAGTGTGCACACCTCCATGTGGACATATTCTAACAGTTCAGTGTTCACACCTCCATGTGGGCACACTCATTCTAAAAGTTCAGTGTGCACACCTCCATGTGGACACACTCATTCTAACTGTTCAGTGTGCACACCTCCATGTGGACATACTCATTATAACAGTTCAGTGTGCACACCTCCATGTGGACACACTCATTCTAACAGTTCAGTGTGCACACCTCCATGTGGACACACTCATTCTATCAGTTCAGTGTGCACACCTCCATGAGTACACACTCATTCTAACAGTTCAGTGTGCACACCTACATGTGGACAAATTCTAACACTTCGGAGTGCACACCTCCATGTGGACACACTCATTCTAACAGTTCAGTGTGGACACCTCCATGTGGGCACAGAAATTTTAACAGTTCAGTGTGCACACCTCCATGTGGACACACTCATTCTAACAGTTCAGTGTGCACACCTCCATGTGGACACACTCATTCTAACAGTTCAGTGTGCACACCTCCATGTGGACACACTCATTCTAACAGTTCAGTGTGCACATCTCCATGTGGGCACACTCATTCTAACAGTTCATTGTGCACACCTCCATGTGGGCACACTCATTCTAACAGTTCAGTGTGCACACCTCCATGTGGACACACTCATTCTAACAGTTCAGTGTGCACACCTCCATGTGGGACACACTCATTCTAACAGTTCAGTGTGCACATCTCCACAGGTATACAATCATTCTAACAGTTCAGTGTGCACACCTCCATGTGGACATATTCTAACAGTTCAGTGTGCACACCTCCATGTGGGCACACTCATTCTAAAAGTTCAGTGTGCACACCTCCATGTGGACACACTCATTCTAACTGTTCAGTGTGCACACCTCCATGTGGACACACTCATTCTAACAGTTCAGTGTGCACACCTCCACAGGGACACACTCATTCTAACAGTTCAGTGTGCACACCTCCATGTGGACACAGTCATTCTAACAGTTTAGTGTGCACACCTTCATGTGGACATATTCTAACAGTTCAGTGTTCACACCTCCATGTGGGCACACTCATTCTAAAAGTTCAGTGTGCACACCTCCATGTGGACACACTCATTCTAACTGTTCAGTGTGCACACCTCCATGTGGACACACACATTATAACAGTTCAGTGTGCACACCTCCACAGGGACACACTCATTCTAACAGTTCAGTGTGCACAACTCCATGTGGGCACACTCATTCTAACAGTTCAGTGTGCACACCTCCATGTGGACACACTCATTCTAACAGTTCAGTGTGCACACCTCCATGTGGGCACACTCATTCTAACAGTTCAGTGTGCACACCTCCATGTGGACACACTCATTCTTATAGTTCAGTGTGCACACCTCCATGTGGGCACAGTCATTTTAACAGTTCAGTGTGCACACCTCCATGTGGACACACTCATTCTAACATTTCAGTGTGCACAGCTCCATGTGGACACACTCATTCTAACAGTTCAGTGTGCACTCCTCCACAGGGACACACTCATTCTAACAGTTCAGTGTGCACACCTCCATGTGGGCACAGTCATTCTAACAGTTCAGTGTGCACACCTCCAAGTGGGCACACTCATTCTAACAGTTCAGTGTGCACACCTCCATGTGGACACACTCATTCTAACAATTCAGTGTGCACACCTCCATGTGGACACACTCATTCTAACAGTTCAGTGTGCACATATCCACAGGGATACAATCATTCTAACAGTTCAGTGTGCACACCTCCATGTGGACACACACATTCTAACAGTTCAGTGTGCACACCTCCATGTGGGCACACTCATTCTAACAGTTCAGTGTGCACACTTCCATGTGGACACACTCATTCTAACAGTTCAGTGTGCACACCTCCATGTGGACATATTCTAACAGTTCAGTGTGCACACCACCATGTGGGCACACTCATTCTAAAAGTTCAGTGTGCACACCTCCATGTGGACACACTCATTCTAACAGTTCAGTGTGCACACCTCCATGTGGACAAAATCATTCTAATATTTCAGTGTGCACACCTCCATGTGGACACACTCATTCTAACAGTTCAGTGTGCACACCTCCACAGGGACACACTCATTCTAACAGTTCAGTGTGCACACCTCCATATGGACACACTCATTCTAACAGTTCAGTGTGCACAACTCCATGTGGACAAACTCATTCTAACAGTTCAGTGTGCACAACTCCATGTGCTCACACTCATTCTAACAGTTCAGTGTTCACAACTCCATGTGGGCACACTCATTCTAAAAGTTCAGTGTGCACACCTCCATGTGGGCACAGTCATTCTAACAGTTCAGGGTGCACACCTACATGTGGGCACACTCATTCTAACAGTTCAGTGTGCACACCTCCATGTGGACATATTCTAACAGTTCAGTGTGCGCACCTCCATGTGGACACACTCATTCTATCAGTTCAGTGTGCACACCTCCTTGAGTACACACTCATTCTAACAGTTCAGTGTGCACACCTCCATGTGGACAAATTCTAACACTTCGGAGTGCACACCTCCATGTGGACACACTCATTCTAACAGTTCAGTGTGGACACCTCCATGTAAGCACAGAAATTTTAACAGTTCAGTGAGCACACCTCCATGTGGACACACTCGTTCTAACAGTTCAGTGTGCACACCTCCATGTGGACACACTCATTCTAACAGTTCAGTGTGCACACCTCCATGTGGACACACTCATTCTAACAGTTCAGTGTGCACATCTCCATGTGGGCACACTCATTCTAACAGTTCATTGTGCACACCTCCATGTGGGCACACTCATTCTAACAGTTCAGTGTGCACACCTCCATGTGGACACACTCATTCTAATAGTTCAGTGTGCACACCTCCATGTGGGCACAGTCATTTTAACAGATCAGTGTGCACACCTCCATGTGGACACACTCATTCTAACAGTTCAGTGTGCACACCTCCATGTGGACACACTCATTCTAACAGTTCAGTGTGCACTCCTCCACAGGGACACACTCATTCTATCAATTCAGTGTGCACACCTCCATGTGGGCACAGTCATTCTAACAGTTCAGTGTGAACACCTCCATGTGGACACACTCATTCTAACAGTTCAGTGTGCACACCTCCATGTGGACACACTCATTCTAACAGTTAAGTGTGCACACCTCCATGTGGACACACTCATTCTAACAGTTCATTGTGCACACCTCCATGTGGGCACAGTCATTCTAACAGTTCAGTGTGAACACCTCCATGTGGACACACTCATTCTAACAGTTCAGTGTGCACACCTCCATGTGGACACACTCATTCTAACAGTTAAGTGTGCACACCTCCATGTGGACACACTCATTCTAACAGTTCAGTGTGCACACCTCCATGTGGACACACTCATTCTAACAGTTCAGGGTGCACATCTCCACAGGGATACACTCATTCTAACAGTTCAGTGTGCACACCTCCATGTGGACACACTCATTCTAACAGTTCAGTGTGCACACCTCCATGTGGGCACACTCATTCTAACAGTTCAGTGTGCACACTTCCATGTGGACACACTCATTCTAACAGTTCAGTGTGCACACCTCCATGTGGACATATTCTAACAGTTCTGTGTGCACACCTCCATGTGGGCACACTCATTCTAACAGTTCAGTGTGCACACCTCCATGTGGACACACTCATTCTAACAGTTCAGTGTGCAAACCTCCATGTGGACACACTCATTCTAACAGTTCAGTGTGCACACCTCCACAGGGACACAGTCATTCTAACAGTTCAGTGTGCACACCTCCATGTGGACACAGTCATTCTAACAGTTCAATGTGGACACACTCATTCGAACAGTTCAGTGTGCACACCTCCATGTGGACACACTCATTCTAACAGTTCAGTGTGCACACCTCCATGTGGACCCACTCATTCTAACAGTTCAGTGTGCACACCTCCATGTGGGCACACTCATTCTAACAGTTCAGTGTGCACACCTCCATGTGGGCACACTCATTCTAACAGTTCAGTGTGCACACCTCCATGTGAACACACTCATTCTAATAGTTCAGTGTGCACACCTCCATGTGGGCACACTCATTTTAACAGTTCAGTGTGCACACCTCCATGTGGACTCACTCATTCTAACAGTTCAGTGTGCACACCTCCACAGGGACACACTCCTTGTAACAGTTCAGTGTGAACACCTCCATGTGGGCACAGTCATTCTAACAGTTCAGTGTGCACACCTCCATGTGGACACACTCATTCTAAAGTTCAGTGTGCACACCTCCATGTGGACACACTCATTCTAACAGTTCAGTGTACACACCTCCATGTGGTCACAGTCATTCTATCAGTTCAGTGTGCACACCTCCATGTGGACACACTCATTCTAACAGTTCAGTGTGCACACCTCCATGTGGACAAATTCTAACACTTCGGTGTGCACACCTCCATGTGGACACATTCAATCTAACAGTTCAGTGTGGACACCTCAATGTGGGCACAGACATTTTAACATTTCAGTGTGCACACTTCCATGTGGACACAATCATTCTAACATTTCAGTGTGCACACCTACATGTGGACACATTCTAACAGTTCAGTGTACACACCTCCATGTGGACACACTCATTCTAACAGTTCAGTGTGCACACCTCCATGTGGACACACTCATTCTAACAGTTCAGTGTGCACACCTCCATGTGGGCACACTCATTCTAACAGTTCAGTGTGCACACCTCCATGTGGGCACACTCATTCTAACAGTTCTGTGTGCACACCTCCATGTGGACACACTCATTCTAATAGTTCAGTGTGCACACCTCCATGTGGGCACACTCATTTTAACAGTTCAGTGTGCACACCTCCATGTGAACACACTCATTCTAACAGTTCAGTGTACACACCTCCATGTGGACACACTCATTCTAACAGTTCAGTGTGCACACCTCCATGTGGGCACAGTCATTCTAACAGTTCAGTGTGCACACCTACATGTGGACACACTCATTCTAACATTTCAGTGTGCACACCTCCATGTGAACACACTCATTCTAACAGTTCAGTGTACACACCTCCATGTGGACACACTCATTCTATCAGTTCAGTGTGCACACCTCCATGTGGACACACTCATTCTAACATTTCAGTGTGCACACCTCCATGTGGACACTCTTATTCTAACAGTTCAGTGTGCACACCTCCACAGGGACACACTCATTCTAACAGTTCAGTGTGGACACCTCAATGTGGGCACAGACATTTTAACAGTTCAGTGTGCACACCTCCATGTGGACACAATCATTCTAACAGTTCAGTGTGCACACCTCCATGTGGACATATTCTAACAGTTCAGTGTACACACCTCCATGTAGACACACTCATTCTAACAGTTCAGTGTCCACAACTCCATGTGGGCACACTCATTCTAACAGTTCAGTGTGCACACCTCCATGTTGACACACTCATTCTAACAGTTCAGTGTGCACACCTCCATGTGGACACACTCATTCTAACAGTTCAGTGTGCACACCTCCATGTGGGCACACTCATTCTAACAGTTCAGTGTGCACACCTCCATGTGGGCATACTCATTCTAACAGAACAGTGTGCACACCTCCATGTGGGCACACTCATTCTAACAGTTCAGTGTGCACACCTCCATGTGGACACACTCATTCTAACAGTTCAGTGTGCACACCTCCATGTGGACACACTCATTCTAACAGTTCAGTGTGCACACCTCCATTTCGGCACACTCATTCTAACAGTTCAGTGTGCACACCTCCACAGGGATACATTCACTCTAACAGTTCAGTGTGCACAACTCCATGTGGACACACTCATTCTAACAGTTCAGTGTGCACACCACCAAGTGGGCACAGTCATTCTAACAGTTCAGTGTGCACACCTCCATGTGGACACACTCATTCTAACAGTTCAGTGTGCACACCTCCATGTGGACACACTCATTCTAACAGTTCAGTGTGTAAACCTCCATGTGGGCACACTCATTCTAACAGTTCAGTGTGCACACCACCACAGGGATACAATCATTCTAACAGTTCAGTGTGCACACTTCCCTGTGGACACACTCATTCTAACAGTTCAGTGTGCACACCTCCACGTGGGCACAGTCATTGTAACAGGTCAGTGTGCACACCTCCATGTGAACACACTCATTCTAACAGTTCAGTGTGCACACCTCCAGGTGGACACACTCATTCTAACAGTTCAGGGTGCACACCTCCATGTGGACACACTCATTCTAACAGTTCAGTGTGCACACCTCCATGTGGACACACTCATTCTAACAGTTCAGTGTGCACACCTCCATGTGTTCACTCTTATTCTAACAGTTCAGTGTGCACACTTCCATGTGGACACACTCATTCTAACAGTTCAGTGTGCACACCTCCATGTGGACACACTCAATCTAACAGTTCAGTGTACACTCCTCCATGTGGACACACTCATTCTAACAGTTCAGTGTGCACACCTCCATGTGGATACACTCATTCTAACAATACAGTGTGCACACCTCCATGTGGACATATTCTAACAGTTCAGTGTGCACACCTCCATGTGGCACACTCATTCTAAAAGTTCAGTGTGCACACCTCCATGTGGACACACTCATTCTAACAGTTCAGTGTGCACACCTCCATGTGGACACACTCATTCTAACAGTTCAGTGTGCACACCTCCACAGGGACACACTCATTCTAATATTTCAGTGTGCACACCTCCATGTGGACACACTCATTCTAACAGTTCAGTGTGCACACCTCCATGTGGACACAATCATTCTAACAGTTCAGTGTACACAACTCCATGTGGGCAACTCATTCTAACAGTTCAGTGTGCACATCTTCACAGGGATACACTCATTCTAACAGTTCAGTGTGCACACCTCCATGTGGGCACACTCATTCTAACAGTTCATTGTGCACACCTCCATGTTGACACACTCACTCTAACAGTTCAGTGTGGACACCTCCATGTGTACACACTCATTCTAACAGCTCAGTGTGCACTCCTCCACAGGGACACACTCATTCTAACAGTTCAGTGTGCACACCTCCATGTGGGCACAGTCATTCTAACAGTTCAGTGTGCACAACTCCATGTGGACACACTCATTCTAACAGTTGAGTGTGCACACCTCCATGTGGACACACTCATTCTAACAGTTCAGTGTGCACACCTCCATGTGGACACACTCATTCTAAAAGTTCAGTGTGCACACCTCCATGTGGACACACTCATTCTAACAGTTCAGTGTGCACACCTCCTGTGGGCACACTCATTCTAACAGAACAGTGTGCACACCTCCATGAGGCACACTCATTCTAACAGTTCAGCGTGCACACATCCATGTGGACACACTCATTCTAACATTTCAGTGTGCACACCTCCATGTGGACACACTCATTCTAACATTTCAGTGTGCACACCTCCATGTGGGCACACTCATTCTAACAGTTCAGTGTGCACACCTCCATGTGGACACACTCATTCTAACAGTTCAGTGTGCACCCCTCCATGTGAACACACTCACTCTAACAGTTCAGTGTGCACATCTCCACAGGGATATACTCATTCTAACAGTTCAGTGTGCACACCTCCATGTGGACACACTCATTCTAACAGTTCAGTGTGCACACCTCCATGTGGATACACTCATTCTAACAATACAGTGTGCACACCTCCATGTGGACATATTCTAACAGTTCAGTGTGCACACCTTCATGTGGACATATTCTAACAGTTCAGTGTGCACACCTCCATGTGGGCACACTCATTCTAACAGTTCAGTGTGCACACCTCCATGTGGATACACTCATTCTAACAATACAGTGTGCACACCTCCATGTGGACATATTCTAACAGTTCAGTGTGCACACCTCCATATGGGCACACTCATTCTAACAGTTCAGTGTGCACAATTCCACAGGGATAAACTCATTCTAACAGTTCAGTGTGCACACCTCCATGTGGACACACTCATTCTAACAGTTCAGTGTGCACACCTCCATGTGGGCACACTCATTCTAACAGTTCAGCGTGCACACTTCCATGTGGACACACTCATTCTAACAGTTCAGTGTGCACACCTCCATGTGGACACACTCATTCTAACAGTTCAGTGTGCACATCTCCACAGGGATACACTCATTCTAACAGTTCAGTGTGCACACCTCCATGTGGACACACTCATTCTAACAGTTCAGTGTGCACACCTCCATGTGGATACACTCATTCTAACAATACAGTGTGCACACCTCCATGTGGACATATTCTAACAGTTCAGTGTGCACACCTCCATGTGGGCACACTCATTCTAAAAGTTCAGTGTGCACACCTCCATGTGGACACACTCATTCTAACAGTTCAGTGTGCACATCCCCACAGGGATACACTCATTCTAACAGTTCAGTGTGCACACCTCCATGTGGGCACACTCATTCTAACAGTTCAGTGTGCACACCTCCATGTGGACACAATCATTCTAACAGTTCAGCGTACACAACTCCATGTGGGCACACTCATTCTAACAGTTCAGTGTGCACACCTCCATGTGGACACACTCATTCTAACAGTTCAGTGTGCACACCTCCATGTGGACACACTCATTCTAACATTTCAGTGTGCACATCTCCACAGGGATACACTCATTCTAACAGTTCAGCGTGCACACTTCCATGTGGACACACTCATTCTAACAGTTCAGTGTGCCCACCTCCACAGGGACACACTCATTCTAACAGTTCATTGTGCACACCTCCATGTGGGCACACTCATTCTAACAGTTCAGTGTGCACACCTCCATATGGACACACTCATTCTAACAGTTCAGTGTGCACACCTCCATGTGGACACACTCATTCTAACAATACAGTGTGCACACCTCCATGTGGACACACTCATTCTAACAGTTCAGTGTGCACACCTCCATGTGGGCACACTCATTCTAACAGTTCAGTGTGCACACCTCCATGTGGATACACTCATTCTAACAATACAGTGTGCACACCTCCATGTTGACATATTCTAACAGTTCAGTGTGCACACCTCCATATGGGCACACTCATTCTAACAGTTCAGTGTGCACAATTCCACAGGGATAAACTCATTCTAACAGTTCAGTGTGCACACCACCATGTGGACACACTCATTCTAACAGTTCAGTGTGCACACCTCCATGTGGGCACACTCATTCTAACAGTTCAGCGTGCACACTTCCATGTGGACACACTCATTCTAACAGTTCAGTGTGCACACCTCCATGTGGACACACTCATTCTAACAGTTCAGTGTGCACACCTCCATGTGGACACACTCATTCTAACAGTTCAGTGTGCACACCTCCATGTGGACACACTCATTCTAACAATACAGTGTGCACACTTCCATGTGGACACACTCATTCTAACAGTTCAGTGTGCACACCTCCATGTGGGCACACTCATTCTAACAGTTCAGTGTGCACACCTCCATGTGGGCACACTCATTCTAAAAGTTCAGTGTGCACACCTCCATGTGGACACACTCATTCTAACAGTTCAGTGTGCACATCCCCACAGGGATACACTCATTCTAACAGTTCAGTGTGCACAACTCCATGTGGCCACACTCATGCTAACAGTTCAGTGTGCACACCTCCATGTGGACACAATCATTCTAACAGTTCAGCGTACACAACTCCATGTGGGCACACTCATTCTCAAAGTTCAGTGTGCACACCCCCATGTGGACACACTCATTCTAACAGTTCAGTGTGCACACCTCCATGTGGACACACTTATTCTAACAGTTCAGTGTGCACACCTCCATGTGGGCACACACATTCTAAAAGTTCAGTGTGCACACCTCCATGTGGGCACACTCATTCTAACAGTTCAGTGTGCACAATTCCATGTGGGCACACACTCTTTCTAACAGTTCAGTGTGCACAACTCCATGTGAGCACACTCATTCTAACAGTTCAGTGTGCATACCTCCATGTGGACACACTCATTCTAACAGTTCAGTGTGCACACCTCCATGTGGACACACTCATTCTAACAGTTCATTGTGCACACCTCCATGTGGACACACTCATTCTAACAGCTCAGTGTGCACACCTCCATGTGGACACACTCATTCTAAAAGTTCAGTGTGCACACCTCCACAAGGATACACTCATTCTAACAGTTCAGTGTGCAAACCTCCATGTGGGCACACTCATTCTAACAGTTCAGTGTGCAAACCTCCATGTGGGCACACTCATTCTAACAGTTCAGTGTGCACACCTTCATGTGGGCACACTCATTCTAACAGTTCAGTGTGCACACCTCCATGTGGACAGACTCATTCTAACAGTTCAGTGTGCACACCTCCATTTGGACACACTCATTCTAACAGTTCAGTGTGCACACCTCCACAAGGATAAACTAATTCTAACAGTTCAGTGTGCACACCTCCATGTGGACACACTCATTCTAACAGTTCAGTGTGCACACCTCCATGTGAACACACTCATTCTAACAGTTCAGTGTGCACACCTCCATGTGGACACACTCATTCTAACAATACAGTGTGCACACCTCCATGTGGATATATTCTAACAGTTCAGTGTGCACACCTCCATGTGGGCACACTCATTCTAACAGTTCAGTGTGCACACCTCCATGTGGACACACTCATTCTAACAGTTCAGTGTGCACACCTCCATGTGGACACACACATTCTAACAGTTCAGTGTGCACATCTCCACAGGGATACACTCATTCTAAGAGTTCAGTGTGCACACCTCCATGTGGACACACTCATTCTAACAGTTCAGTGTGCACACCTCCATGTGGATACACTCATTCTAACAATACAGTGTGCACACCTCCATGTGGACATATTCTAACAGTTCAGTGTGCACACCTCCATATGGGCACACTCATTCTAACAGTTCTGTGTGCACAATTCCACAGGGATAAACTCATTCTAACAGTTCAGTGTGCACACCTCCATGTGGACACACTCATTCTAACAGTTCAGTGTGCACACCTCCATGTGGACACACTCATTCTAACAGTTCAGCGTGCACACTTCCATGTGGACACACTCATTCTAACAGTTCAGTGTGCACACCTCCATGTGGACCCACTCATTCTAACAGTTCATTGTGCACACCTCCATGTGGACACACTCATTCTGACAATACAGTGTGCACACCTCCATGTGGACATATTCTAACAGTTCAGTGTGCACACCTCCATGTGGGCACACTCATTCTAACAGTTCAGTGTGCACACCTCCATGTGGACACACTCATTCTAACAGTTCAGTGTGCACACCTCCATGTGGAAACACTCATTCTAACAGTTCAGTGTGCACATCTCCACAGGGATACACTCATTCTAACAGTTCAGTGTGCACACCTCCATGTGGACACACTCATTCTAACAGTTCAGTGTGCACACCTCCATGTGGATACACTCATTCTAACAATACAGTGTGCACACCTCCATGTGGGTACACTCATTCTAAAAATACAGTGTGCACACCTCCATGTGGACATATTCTAACAGTTCAGTGTGCACACCTCCATGTGGGCACACTCATTCTAAAAGTTCAGTGTGCACACCTCCATGTGGACACACTCATTCTAACAGTTCAGTGTGCACATCCCCACAAGGATACACTCATTCTAACAGTTCAGTGTGCACACCTCCATGTGGGCACACTCATTCTAACAGTTCAGTGTGCACACCTCCATGTGGACAC
Source organism: Peromyscus eremicus (assembly GCF_949786415.1). Taxonomy (NCBI): domain Eukaryota; kingdom Metazoa; phylum Chordata; class Mammalia; order Rodentia; family Cricetidae; genus Peromyscus; species Peromyscus eremicus. The sequence continues at coordinate 68,349 of NW_026735579.1, read as the reverse complement.
ACTCATTCTAACAATACAGTGTGCACACCTCCATGTGGATATATTCTAACAGTTCAGTGTGCACACCTCCATGTGGGCACACTCATTCTAACAGTTCAGTGTGCACACCTCCATGTGGACACACTCATTCTAACAGTTCAGTGTGCACACCTCCATGTGGACACACACATTCTAACAGTTCAGTGTGCACATCTCCACAGGGATACACTCATTCTAAGAGTTCAGTGTGCACACCTCCATGTGGACACACTCATTCTAACAGTTCAGTGTGCACACCTCCATGTGGATACACTCATTCTAACAATACAGTGTGCACACCTCCATGTGGACATATTCTAACAGTTCAGTGTGCACACCTCCATATGGGCACACTCATTCTAACAGTTCTGTGTGCACAATTCCACAGGGATAAACTCATTCTAACAGTTCAGTGTGCACACCTCCATGTGGACACACTCATTCTAACAGTTCAGTGTGCACACCTCCATGTGGACACACTCATTCTAACAGTTCAGCGTGCACACTTCCATGTGGACACACTCATTCTAACAGTTCAGTGTGCACACCTCCATGTGGACCCACTCATTCTAACAGTTCATTGTGCACACCTCCATGTGGACACACTCATTCTGACAATACAGTGTGCACACCTCCATGTGGACATATTCTAACAGTTCAGTGTGCACACCTCCATGTGGGCACACTCATTCTAACAGTTCAGTGTGCACACCTCCATGTGGACACACTCATTCTAACAGTTCAGTGTGCACACCTCCATGTGGAAACACTCATTCTAACAGTTCAGTGTGCACATCTCCACAGGGATACACTCATTCTAACAGTTCAGTGTGCACACCTCCATGTGGACACACTCATTCTAACAGTTCAGTGTGCACACCTCCATGTGGATACACTCATTCTAACAATACAGTGTGCACACCTCCATGTGGGTACACTCATTCTAAAAATACAGTGTGCACACCTCCATGTGGACATATTCTAACAGTTCAGTGTGCACACCTCCATGTGGGCACACTCATTCTAAAAGTTCAGTGTGCACACCTCCATGTGGACACACTCATTCTAACAGTTCAGTGTGCACATCTCCACAGGGATACACTCATTCTAACAGTTCAGTGTGCACACCTCCATGTGGGCACACTCATTCTAACAGTTCAGTGTGCACACCTCCATGTGGACACAATCATTCTAACAGTTCATTGTGCACAACTCCATGTGGACACACTCATTCTAACAGTTCAGTGTGCACACCTCCATGTGGACACATTCATTCTAAAAGTTCAGTGTGCACACCTCCACAAGGATACACTCATTCTAACAGTTCAGTGTGCAAACCTCCATGTGGACACACTTATTCTAACAGTTCAGTGTGCACACCTCCACAGGAACACACACATTCTAACAGTTCAGTGTGCACAACCCCATGTGGACACACTCATTCTAACAGTTCAGTGTGCACACCTCCACAAGGATACACTCATTCTAACAGTTCAGTGTGCAAACCTCCATGTGGACACACTTATTCTAACAGTTCAGTGTGCACACCTACACAGGGACACACACATTCTAACAGTTCAGTGTGCACAACCCCATGTGGACACACTCATTCTAACAGTTCAGTGTGCACACCTCCATGTGGACACACTCATTCTAACAGTTCAGTGTGCACACCTCCACAGGGACAGACTCATTCTAACAGTTCAGTGTGCAAACCTCCATGTGGGCACACTCATTCTAACAGTTCAGTGTGCAAACCTCCATGTGGGCACACTCATTCTAACAGTTCAGTGTGCACACCTTCATGTGGGCACACTCATTCTAACAGTTCAGTGTGCACACCTCCATGTGGACAGACTCATTCTAACAGTTCAGTGTGCACACCTCCATGTGGACACACTCATTCTAACAGTTCAGTGTGCACACCTCCACAAGGATAAACTAATTCTAACAGTTCAGTGTGCACACCTCCATGTGGACACACTCATTCTAACAGTTCAGTGTGCACACCTCCATGTGAACACACTCATTCTAACAGTTCAGTGTGCACACCTCCATGTGGACACACTCATTCTAACAATACAGTGTGCACACCTCCATGTGGATATATTCTAACAGTTCAGTGTGCACACCTCCATGTGGGCACACTCATTCTAACAGTTCAGTGTGCACACCTCCATGTGGACACACTCATTCTAACAGTTCAGTGTGCACACCTCCATGTGGACACACACATTCTAACAGTTCAGTGTGCACATCTCCACAGGGATACACTCATTCTAAGAGTTCAGTGTGCACACCTCCATGTGGACACACTCATTCTAACAGTTCAGTGTGCACACCTCCATGTGGATACACTCATTCTAACAATACAGTGTGCACACCTCCATGTGGACATATTCTAACAGTTCAGTGTGCACACCTCCATATGGGCACACTCATTCTAACAGTTCTGTGTGCACAATTCCACAGGGATAAACTCATTCTAACAGTTCAGTGTGCACACCTCCATGTGGACACACTCATTCTAACAGTTCAGTGTGCACACCTCCATGTGGACACACTCATTCTAACAGTTCAGCGTGCACACTTCCATGTGGACACACTCATTCTAACAGTTCAGTGTGCACACCTCCATGTGGACCCACTCATTCTAACAGTTCATTGTGCACACCTCCATGTGGACACACTCATTCTGACAATACAGTGTGCACACCTCCATGTGGACATATTCTAACAGTTCAGTGTGCACACCTCCATGTGGGCACACTCATTCTAACAGTTCAGTGTGCACACCTCCATGTGGACACACTCATTCTAACAGTTCAGTGTGCACACCTCCATGTGGAAACACTCATTCTAACAGTTCAGTGTGCACATCTCCACAGGGATACACTCATTCTAACAGTTCAGTGTGCACACCTCCATGTGGACACACTCATTCTAACAGTTCAGTGTGCACACCTCCATGTGGATACACTCATTCTAACAATACAGTGTGCACACCTCCATGTGGGTACACTCATTCTAAAAATACAGTGTGCACACCTCCATGTGGACATATTCTAACAGTTCAGTGTGCACACCTCCATGTGGGCACACTCATTCTAAAAGTTCAGTGTGCACACCTCCATGTGGACACACTCATTCTAACAGTTCAGTGTGCACATCCCCACAGGGATACACTCATTCTAACAGTTCAGTGTGCACACCTCCATGTGGGCACACTCATTCTAACAGTTCAGTGTGCACACCTCCATGTGGACACAATCATTCTAACAGTTCATTGTGCACAACTCCATGTGGACACACTCATTCTAACAGTTCAGTGTGCACACCTCCATGTGGACACATTCATTCTAAAAGATCAGTGTGCACACCTCCACAAGGATACACTCATTCTAACAGTTCAGTGTGCAAACCTCCATGTGGACACACTTATTCTAACAGTTCAGTGTGCACACCTCCACAGGAACACACACATTCTAACAGTTCAGTGTGCACAACCCCATGTGGACACACTCATTCTAACAGTTCAGTGTGCACACCTCCACAAGGATACACTCATTCTAACAGTTCAGTGTGCAAACCTCCATGTGGACACACTTATTCTAACAGTTCAGTGTGCACACCTCCACAGGGACACACACATTCTAACAGTTCAGTGTGCACAACCCCATGTGGACACACTCATTCTAACAGTTCAGTGTGCACACCTCCATGTGGACACACTTATTCTAACAGTTCAGTGTGCACACCTCCACAGGGACACACACATTCTAACAGTTCAGTGTGCACACCTCCATGTGGACACACTCATTCTAACAGTTCAGTGTGCACACCTCCATGTGGAAACACTCATTCTAACAGTTCAGTGTGCACATCTCCACAGGGATACACTCATTCTAACAGTTCAGTGTGCACACCTCCATGTGGACACACTCATTCTAACAGTTCAGTGTGCACACCTCCATGTGGATACACTCATTCTAACAATACAGTGTGCACACCTCCATGTGGGTACACTCATTCTAAAAATACAGTGTGCACACCTCCATGTGGACATATTCTAACAGTTCAGTGTGCACACCTCCATGTGGGCACACTCATTCTAAAAGTTCAGTGTGCACACCTCCATGTGGACACACTCATTCTAACAGTTCAGTGTGCACATCTCCACAGGGATACACTCATTCTAACAGTTCAGTGTGCACACCTCCATGTGGGCACACTCATTCTAACAGTTCAGTGTGCACACCTCCATGTGGACACAATCATTCTAACAGTTCATTGTGCACAACTCCATGTGGACACACTCATTCTAACAGTTCAGTGTGCACACCTCCATGTGGACACATTCATTCTAAAAGTTCAGTGTGCACACCTCCACAAGGATACACTCATTCTAACAGTTCAGTGTGCAAACCTCCATGTGGACACACTTATTCTAACAGTTCAGTGTGCACACCTCCACAGGAACACACACATTCTAACAGTTCAGTGTGCACAACCCCATGTGGACACACTCATTCTAACAGTTCAGTGTGTACACCTCCACAAGGATACACTCATTCTAACAGTTCAGTGTGCAAACCTCCATGTGGACACACTTATTCTAACAGTTCAGTGTGCACACCTCCACAGGGACACACACATTCTAACAGTTCAGTGTGCACAACCCCATGTGGACACACTCATTCTAACAGTTCAGTGTGCACACCTCCATGTGGACACACTTATTCTAACAGTTCAGTGTGCACACCTCCACAGGGACACACACATTCTAACAGTTCAGTGTGCACACCTCCATGTGGACACACTCATTCTAACAGTTCAGTGTGCACACCTCCACAGGGACAGACTCATTCTAACAGTTCAGTGTGCAAACCTCCATGTGGGCACACTCATTCTAACAGTTCAGTGTGCAAACCTCCATGTGGGCACACTCATTCTAACAGTTCAGTGTGCACACCTTCATGTGGGCACACTCATTCTAACAGTTCAGTGTGCACACCTCCATGTGGACAGACTCATTCTAACAGTTCAGTGTGCACACCTCCATGTGGACACACTCATTCTAACAGTTCAGTGTGCACACCTCCACAAGGATAAACTAATTCTAACAGTTCAGTGTGCACACCTCCATGTGGACACACTCATTCTAACAGTTCAGTGTGCACACCTCCATGTGAACACACTCATTCTAACAGTTCAGTGTGCACACCTCCATGTGGACACACTCATTCTAACAATACAGTGTGCACACCTCCATGTGGATATATTCTAACAGTTCAGTGTGCACACCTCCATGTGGGCACACTCATTCTAACAGTTCAGTGTGCACACCTCCATGTGGACACACTCATTCTAACAGTTCAGTGTGCACACCTCCATGTGGACACACACATTCTAACAGTTCAGTGTGCACATCTCCACAGGGATACACTCATTCTAAGAGTTCAGTGTGCACACCTCCATGTGGACACACTCATTCTAACAGTTCAGTGTGCACACCTCCATGTGGATACACTCATTCTAACAATACAGTGTGCACACCTCCATGTGGACATATTCTAACAGTTCAGTGTGCACACCTCCATATGGGCACACTCATTCTAACAGTTCTGTGTGCACAATTCCACAGGGATAAACTCATTCTAACAGTTCAGTGTGCACACCTCCATGTGGACACACTCATTCTAACAGTTCAGTGTGCACACCTCCATGTGGACACACTCATTCTAACAGTTCAGCGTGCACACTTCCATGTGGACACACTCATTCTAACAGTTCAGTGTGCACACCTCCATGTGGACCCACTCATTCTAACAGTTCATTGTGCACACCTCCATGTGGACACACTCATTCTGACAATACAGTGTGCACACCTCCATGTGGACATATTCTAACAGTTCAGTGTGCACACCTCCATGTGGGCACACTCATTCTAACAGTTCAGTGTGCACACCTCCATGTGGACACACTCATTCTAACAGTTCAGTGTGCACACCTCCATGTGGAAACACTCATTCTAACAGTTCAGTGTGCACATCTCCACAGGGATACACTCATTCTAACAGTTCAGTGTGCACACCTCCATGTGGACACACTCATTCTAACAGTTCAGTGTGCACACCTCCATGTGGATACACTCATTCTAACAATACAGTGTGCACACCTCCATGTGGGTACACTCATTCTAAAAATACAGTGTGCACACCTCCATGTGGACATATTCTAACAGTTCAGTGTGCACACCTCCATGTGGGCACACTCATTCTAAAAGTTCAGTGTGCACACCTCCATGTGGACACACTCATTCTAACAGTTCAGTGTGCACATCCCCACAGGGATACACTCATTCTAACAGTTCAGTGTGCACACCTCCATGTGGGCACACTCATTCTAACAGTTCAGTGTGCACACCTCCATGTGGACACAATCATTCTAACAGTTCATTGTGCACAACTCCATGTGGACACACTCATTCTAACAGTTCAGTGTGCACACCTCCATGTGGACACATTCATTCTAAAAGATCAGTGTGCACACCTCCACAAGGATACACTCATTCTAACAGTTCAGTGTGCAAACCTCCATGTGGACACACTTATTCTAACAGTTCAGTGTGCACACCTCCACAGGAACACACACATTCTAACAGTTCAGTGTGCACAACCCCATGTGGACACACTCATTCTAACAGTTCAGTGTGCACACCTCCATGTGGACACACTTATTCTAACAGTTCAGTGTGCACACCTCCACAGGGACACACACATTCTAACAGTTCAGTGTGCACACCTCCATGTGGACACACTCATTCTAACAGTTCAGTGTGCACACCTCCACAGGACAGACTCATTCTAAAAGTTCAGTGTGCACACCTCCATGTGGGCACACTCATTCTAACAGTTCAGTGTGCACAATTCCATGTGGGCACACACTCATTCGAACAGTTCAAGGTGCACAACTCCATGTGGGCACACTCATTCTAACAGTTCAGTGTGCATACCTCCATGTGGACACACTCATTCTAACAGTTCAGTGTGCACACCTCCATGTGGACACACTCATTCTAACAGTTCAGTGTGCACACCTCCATGTGGGCACACTCATTCTAACAGTTCAGTGTGCACACCTCCATGTGGACAGACTCATTCTAATAGTTCAGTGTGCACACCTCCATGTGGGCACACTCATTCTAACAGTTCAGTGTGCAAACCTCCATGTGGGCACACTCATTCTAACAGTTCAGTGTGCACACCTGCATGTGGACACACTCATTCTAAAAGTTCAGTGTGCACACCTCCACAAGGATACACTCATTCTAACAGTTCAGTGTGCAAACCTCCATGTGGGCACACTCATTCTAACAGTTCAGTGTGCACACCTCCATGTGGGCACACTCATTCTAACAGTTCAGTGTGCACACCTCCATGTGGACACACTCATTCTAACAGTTCATTGTGCACACCTCCATGTGGACACACTCATTCTAACAGTTCAGTGTGCACACCTCCACAGGGATAAACTAATTCTAACAGTTCAGTGTGCACACCTCCATGTGGACCCACTCATTCTAACAGTTCAGTGTGCACACCTCCATGTGGGCACACTCATTCTAACAGTTCAGCGTGCACACTTCCATGTGGACACACTCATTCTAACAGTTCAGTGTGCACACCTCCACAGGGACACACTCATTCTAACAGTTCATTGTGCACACCTCCATGTGGGCACACTCATTCTAACCTTTCAGTGTGCACACCTCCATGTGGACACACTCATTCTAACAGTTCAGTGTGCACACCTCCATGTGGACACACTCATTCTAACAATACAGTGTGCACACCTCCATGTGGACATATTCTAACAGTTCAGTGTGCACACCTCCATGTGGGCACACTCATTCTAACAGTTCAGTGTGCACACCTCCATGTGGATACACTCATTCTAACAATACAGTGTGCACACCTCCATGTGGACATATTCTAACAGTTCAGTGTGCACACCTCCATATGGGCACACTCATTCTAACAGTTCAGTGTGCACAATTCCACAGGGATAAACTCATTCTAACAGTTCAGTGTGCACACCTCCATGTGGACACACTCATTCTAACAGTTCAGTGTGCACACCTCCATGTGGGCACACTCATTCTAACAGTTCAGCGTGCACACTTCCATGTGGACACACTCATTCTAACAGTTCAGTGTGCACACCTCCATGTGGACACACTCATTCTAACAGTTCAGTGTGCACACCTCCATGTGGACACACTCATTCTAACAGTTCATTGTGCACACCTCCATGTGGACACACTCATTCTAACAATACAGTGTGCACACCTCCATGTGGACACACTCATTCTAACAGTTCAGTGTGCACACCTCCATGTGGGCACACTCATTCTAACAGTTCAGTGTGCACACCACCATGTGGACACACTCATTCTAACAGTTCAGTGTGCACACCTCCATGTGGACACACTCATTCTAACAGTTCAGTGTGCACATCTCCACAGGGATACACTCATTCTAACAGTTCAGTGTGCACACCTCCATGTGGACACACTCATTCTAACAGTTCAGTGTGCACACCTCCATGTGGATACACTCTTTCTAACAATACAGTGTGCACACCTCCATGTGGACATATTCTAACAGTTCAGTGTGCACACCTCCATGTGGGCACACTCATTTTAAAAGTTCAGTGTGCACACCTCCATGTGGACACACTCATTCTAACAGTTCAGTGTGCACATCCCCACAGGGATACACTCATTCTAACAGTTCAGTGTGCACACCTCCATGTGGGCACACTCATTCTAACAGTTCAGTGTGCACATCTCCACAGGGATACACTCATTCTAATAGTTCAGCGTGCACACTTCCATGTGGACACACTCATTCTAACAGTTCAGTGTGCACACCTCCACAGGGACACACTCATTCTAACAGTTCATTGTGCACACCTCCATGTGGGCACACTCATTCTAACAGTTCAGTGTGCACACCTCCATGTGGACACACTCATTCTAACAGTTCAGTGTGCACACCTCCATTTGGACACACTCATTCTAACAATACATTGTGCACACCTCCATGTGGACATATTCTAACAGTTCAGTGTGCACACCTCCATGTGGGCACACTCATTCTAACAGTTCAGTGTGCACACCTCCATGTGGATACACTCATTCTAACAATACAGTGTGCACACCTCCATGTGGACATATTCTAACAGTTCAGTGTGCACACTTCCATATGGGCACACTCATTCTAACAGTTCAGTGTGCACAATTCCACAGGGATAAACTCATTCTAACAGTTCAGTGTGCACACCTCCATGTGGACACACTCATTCTAACAGTTCAGTGTGCACACCTCCATGTGGGCACACTCATTCTAACAGTTCAGCGTGCACACTTCCATGTGGACACACTCATTCTAACAGTTCAGTGTGCACACCTCCATGTGGACACACTCATTCTAAAAGTTCAGTGTGCACACCTCCATGTGGACACACTCATTCTAACAGTTCATTGTGCACACCTCCATGTGGACACACTCATTCTAACAATACAGTGTGCACACTTCCATGTGGACACACTCATTCTAACAGTTCAGTGTGCACACCTCCATGTGGGCACACTCATTCTAACAGTTCAGTGTGCACACCTCCATGTGGGCACACTCATTCTAAAAGATCAGTGTGCACACCTCCACAGGGACACACACATTCTAACAGTTCAGTGTGCACAACCCCATGTGGACACACTCATTCTAACAGTTCAGTGTGCACACCTCCATGTGGGCACACTCATTCTAACAGTTCAGTGTGCACACCTCCACAAGGATACACTCATTCTAACAGTTCAGTGTGCAAACCTCCATGTGGACACACTTATTCTAACAGTTCAGTGTGCACACCTCCACAGGGACGCACACATTCTAACAGTTCAGTGTGCACAACCCCATGTGGACACACTCATTCTAACAGTTCAGTGTGCACACCTCCATGTGGACACACTTATTCTAACAGTTCAGTGTGCACACCTCCACAGGGACACACACATTCTAACAGTTCAGTGTGCACACCTCCATGTGGACACACTCATTCTAACAGTTCAGTGTGCACACCTCCACAGGGACAGACTCATTCTAAAAGTTCAGTGTGCACACCTCCATGTGGGCACACTCATTCTAACAGTTCAGTGTGCACAATTCCATGTGGGCACACACTCATTCTAACAGTTCAGTGTGCACAACTCCATGTGGGCACACTCATTCTAACAGTTCAGTGTGCATACCTCCATGTGGACACACTCATTCTAACAGTTCAGTGTGCACACCTCCATGTGGACACACTCATTCTAACAGTTCAGTGTGCACACCTCCATGTGGGCACACTCATTCTAAAAGTTCAGTGTTCACACCTCCATGTGGACACACTCATTCTAACAGTTCAGTGTGCACATCCCCACAGGGATACACTCATTCTAACAGTTCAGTGTGCACACCTCCATGTGGGCACACTCATTCTAACAGTTCAGTGTGCACACCTCCATGTGGACACAATCATTCTAACAGTTCAGCGTACACAACTCCATGTGGGCACACTCATTCTAACAGTTCAGTGTGCACACCTCCATGTGGACACACTCATTCTAACAGTTCAGTGTGCACACCTCCATGTGGACACACTCATTCTAACAGTTCAGTGTGTACATCTCCACAGGGATACACTCATTCTAATAGTTCAGCGTGCACACTTCCATGTGGACACACTCATTCTAACAGTTCAGTGTGCACACCTCCACAGGGACACACTCATTCTAACAGTTCATTGTGCACACCTCCATGTGGGCACACTCATTCTAACAGTTCAGTGTGCACACCTCCATGTGGACACACTCATTCTAACAGTTCAGTGTGCACACCTCCATGTGGACACACTCATTCTAACAATACAGTGTGCACACCTCCATGTGGACATATTCTAACAGTTCAGTGTGCACACCTCCATGTGGGCACACTCATTCTAACAGTTCAGTGTGCACACCTCCATGTGGATACACTCATTCTAACAATACAGTGTGCACACCTCCATGTGGACATATTCTAACAGTTCAGTGTGCACACCTCCATATGGGCACACTCATTCTAACATTTCAGTGTGCACAATTCCACAGGGATAAACTCATTCTAACAGTTCAGTGTGCACACCTCCATGTGGACACACTCATTCTAACAGTTCAGTGTGCACACCTCCATGTGGGCACACTCATTCTAACAGTTCAGCGTGCACACTTCCATGTGGACACACTCATTCTAACAGTTCAGTGTGCACACCTCCATGTGGACACACTCATTCTAAAAGTTCAGTGTGCACACCTCCATGTGGACACACTCATTCTAAGAGTTCATTGTGCACACCTCCATGTGGACACACTCATTCTAACAATACAGTGTGCACACTTCCATGTAGACACACTCATTCTAACAGTTCAGTGTGCACACCTCCATGTGGGCACACTCATTCTAACAGTTCAGTGTGCACACCTCCATGTGGGCACACTCATTCTAAAAGTTCAGTGTGCACACCTCCATGTGGACACACTCATTCTAACAGTTCAGTGTGCACATCCCCACAGGGATACACTCATTCTAACAGTTCAGTGTGCACACCTCCATGTGGGCACACTCATTCTAACAGTTCAGTGTGCAAACCTCCATGTGGACACACTTATTCTAACAGTTCAGTGTGCACACCTCCACAGGGACACACACATTCTAACAGTTCAGTGTGCACAACCCCATGTGGACACACTCATTCTAACAGTTCAGTGTGCACACCTCCATGTGGACACACTTATTCTAACAGTTCAGTGTGCACACCTCCACAGGGACACACACATTCTAACAGCTCAGTGTGCACACCTCCATGTGGACACACTCATTCTAACAGTTCAGTGTGCACACCTCCACAGGGACAGACTCATTCTAAAAGTTCAGTGTGCACACCTCCATGTGGGCAAACTCATTCTAACAGTTCAGTGTGCACAATTCCATGTGGGCACACACTCATTCTAACAGTTCAGTGTGCACAACTCCATGTGGGCACACTCATTCTAACAGTTCAGTGTGCATACCTCCATGTGGACACACTCATTCTAACAGTTCAGTGTGCACACCTCCATGTGGACACACTCATTCTAAGAGTTCATTGTGCACACCTCCATGTGGACACACTCATTCTAACAATACAGTGTGCACACTTCCATGTAGACACACTCATTCTAACAGTTCAGTGTGCACACCTCCATGTGGGCACACTCATTCTAACAGTTCAGTGTGCACACCTCCATGTGGGCACACTCATTCTAAAAGTTCAGTGTGCACACCTCCATGTGGACACACTCATTCTAACAGTTCAGTGTGCACATCCCCACAGGGATACACTCATTCTAACAGTTCAGTGTGCACACCTCCATGTGGGCACACTCATTCTAACAGTTCAGTGTGCAAACCTCCATGTGGACACACTTATTCTAACAGTTCAGTGTGCACACCTCCACAGGGACACACACATTCTAACAGTTCAGTGTGCACAACCCCATGTGGACACACTCATTCTAACAGTTCAGTGTGCACACCTCCATGTGGACACACTCATTCTAACAATACAGTGTGCACACCTCCATGTGGACATATTCTAACAGTTCAGTGTGCACACCTCCATGTGGGCACACTCATTCTAACAGTTCAGTGTGCACACCTCCATGTGGATACACTCATTCTAACAATACAGTGTGCACACCTCCATGTGGACATATTCTAACAGTTCAGTGTGCACACCTCCATATGGGCACACTCATTCTAACATTTCAGTGTGCACAATTCCACAGGGATAAACTCATTCTAACAGTTCAGTGTGCACACCTCCATGTGGACACACTCATTCTAACAGTTCAGTGTGCACACCTCCATGTGGGCACACTCATTCTAACAGTTCAGCGTGCACACTTCCATGTGGACACACTCATTCTAACAGTTCAGTGTGCACACCTCCATGTGGACACACTCATTCTAAAAGTTCAGTGTGCACACCTCCATGTGGACACACTCATTCTAAGAGTTCATTGTGCACACCTCCATGTGGACACACTCATTCTAACAATACAGTGTGCACACTTCCATGTAGACACACTCATTCTAACAGTTCAGTGTGCACACCTCCATGTGGGCACACTCATTCTAACAGTTCAGTGTGCACACCTCCATGTGGGCACACTCATTCTAAAAGTTCAGTGTGCACACCTCCATGTGGACACACTCATTCTAACAGTTCAGTGTGCACATCCCCACAGGGATACACTCATTCTAACAGTTCAGTGTGCACACCTCCATGTGGGCACACTCATTCTAACAGTTCAGTGTGCAAACCTCCATGTGGACACACTTATTCTAACAGTTCAGTGTGCACACCTCCACAGGGACACACACATTCTAACAGTTCAGTGTGCACAACCCCATGTGGACACACTCATTCTAACAGTTCAGTGTGCACACCTCCATGTGGACACACTTATTCTAACAGTTCAGTGTGCACACCTCCACAGGGACACACACATTCTAACAGCTCAGTGTGCACACCTCCATGTGGACACACTCATTCTAACAGTTCAGTGTGCACACCTCCACAGGGACAGACTCATTCTAAAAGTTCAGTGTGCACACCTCCATGTGGGCAAACTCATTCTAACAGTTCAGTGTGCACAATTCCATGTGGGCACACACTCATTCTAACAGTTCAGTGTGCACAACTCCATGTGGGCACACTCATTCTAACAGTTCAGTGTGCATACCTCCATGTGGACACACTCATTCTAACAGTTCAGTGTGCACACCTCCATGTGGACACACTCATTCTAACAGTTCAGTGTGCACACCTCCATGTGGGCACACTCATTCTAACAGTTCAGTGTGCACACCTCCATGTGGACACACTCATTCTAATAGTTCAGTGTGCACACCTCCATGTGGGCACACTCATTTTAACAGTTCAGTGTGCACACCACCATGTGGACACACTCATTCTAACAGTTCAGTGTGCACATCTGCATGTGGACACACTCATTCTAAAAGTTCAGTGTGCACACCTCCACAAGGATACACTCATTCTAACAGTTCAGTGTGCAAACCTCCATGTGGGCACACTCATTCTAACAGTTCAGTGTGCACACCTCCATGTGGGCACACTCATTCTAACAGTTCAGTGTGCACACCTCCATGTGGACACACTCATTCTAACAGTTCATTGTGCACACCTCCATGTGGACACACTCATTCTAACAGTTCAGTGTGCACACCTCCACAGGGATAAACTAATTCTAACAGTTCAGTGTGCACACCTCCATGTGGACCCACTCATTCTAACAGTTCAGTGTGCACACCTCCATGTGGGCACACTCATTCTAACAGTTCAGCGTGCACACTTCCATGTGGACACACTCATTCTAACAGTTCAGTGTGCACACCTCCACAGGGATAAACTAATTCTAACAGTTCAGTGTGCACACCTCCATGTGGACCCACTCATTCTAACAGTTCAGTGTGCACACCTCCATGTGGACACACTCATTCTAACAGTTCATTGTGCACACCTCCATGTGGACAAACTCATTCTAACAGTTCAGTGTGCACACCTCCACAGGGATAAACTAATTCTAACAGTTCAGTGTGCACACCTCCATGTGGACCCACTCATTCTAACAGTTCAGTGTGCACACCTCCATGTGGGCACACTCATTCTAACAGTTCAGCGTGCACACTTCCATGTGGACACACTCATTCTAACAGTTCAGTGTGCACACCTCCACAGGGACACACTCATTCTAACAGTTCATTGTGCACACCTCCATGTGGGCACTCTCATTCTAACAGTTCAGTGTGCACACCTCCATGTGGACACACTCATTCTAACAGTTCAGTGTGCACACCTCCATGTGGACACACTCATTCTAACAATACAGTGTGCACACCTCCATGTGGACATATTCTAAGAGTTCAGTGTGCACACCTCCATGTGGGCACACTCATTCTAACAGTTCAGTGTGCACACCTCCATGTGGATACACTCATTCTAACAATAGAGTGTGCACACCTCCATGTGGACATATTCTAACAGTTCAGTGTGCACACCTCCATATGGGCACACTCATTCTAACAGTTCAGTGTGCACAATTCCACAGGGATAAACTCATTCTAACAGTTCAGTGTGCACACCTCCATGTGGACACACTCATTCTAACAGTTCAGTGTGCACACCTCCATGTGGGCACACTCATTCTAACAGTTCAGCGTGCACACTTCCATGTGGACACACTCATTCTAACAGTTCAGTGTGCACACCTCCATGTGGACACACTCATTCTAACAGTTCAGTGTGCACACCTCCATGTGGACACACTCATTCTAACAGTTCATTGTGCACACCTCCATGTGGACACACTCATTCTAACAATACAGTGTGCACACCTCCATGTGGACACACTCATTCTAACAGTTCAGTGTGCACACCTCCATGTGGGCACACTCATTCTAACAGTTCAGTGTGCACACCTCCATGTGGACACACTCATTCTAACAGTTCAGTGTGCACACCTCCATGTGGACACACTCATTCTAACAGTTCAGTGTGCACATCTCCACAGGGATACACTCATTCTAACAGTTCAGTGTGCACACCTCCATGTGGACACACTCATTCTAACAGTTCAGTGTGCACACCTCCATGTGGATACACTCTTTCTAACAATACAGTGTGCACACCTCCATGTGGACATATTCTAACAGTTCAGTGTGCACACCTCCATGTGGGCACACTCATTCTAAAAGTTCAGTGTGCACACCTCCATGTGGACACACTCATTCTAACAGTTCAGTGTGCACATCCCCACAGGGATACACTCATTCTAACAGTTCAGTGTGCACACCTCCATGTGGGCACACTCATTCTAACAGTTCAGTGTGCACACCTCCATGTGGACACAATCATTCTAACAGTTCAGCGTACACAACTCCATGTGGGCACACTCATTCTAACAGTTCAGTGTGCACACCTCCATGTGGACACACTCATTCTAACAGTTCAGTGTGCACACCTCCATGTGGACACACTCATTCTAACAGTTCAGTGTGCACATCTCCACAGGGATACACTCATTCTAATAGTTCAGCGTGCACACTTCCATGTGGACACACTCATTCTAACAGTTCAGTGTGCACACCTCCACAGGGACACACTCATTCTAACAGTTCATTGTGCACACCTCCATGTGGGCACACTCATTCTAACAGTTCAGTGTGCACACCTCCATGTGGACACACTCATTCTAACAGTTCAGTGTGCACACCTCCATGTGGACACACTCATTCTAACAATACAGTGTGCACACCTCCATGTGGACATATTCTAACAGTTCAGTGTGCACACCTCCATGTGGGCACACTCATTCTAACAGTTCAGTGTGCACACCTCCATGTGGATACACTCATTCTAACAATACAGTGTGCACACCTCCATGTGGACATATTCTAACAGTTCAGTGTGCACACCTCCATATGGGCACACTCATTCTAACAGTTCAGTGTGCATAATTCCACAGGGATAAACTCATTCTAACAGTTCAGTGTGCACACCTCCATGTGGACACACTCATTCTAACAGTTCAGTGTGCACACCTCCATGTGGGCACACTCATTCTAACAGTTCAGCGTGCACACTTCCATGTGGACACACTCATTCTAACAGTTCAGTGTGCACACCTCCATGTGGACACACTCATTCTAAAAGTTCAGTGTGCACACCTCCATGTGGACACACTCATTCTAGCAGTTCATTGTGCACACCTCCATGTGGACACACTCATTCTAACAATACAGTGTGCACACTTCCATGTGGACACACTCATTCTAACAGTTCAGTGTGCACACCTCCATGTGGGCACACTCATTCTAACAGTTCAGTGTGCACACCTCCATGTGGGCACACTCATTCTAAAAGTTCAGTGTGCACACCTCCATGTGGACACACTCATTCTAACAGTTCAGTGTGCACATCCCCACAGGGATACACTCATTCTAACAGTTCAGTGTGCACACCTCCATGTGGGCACACTCATTCTAACAGTTCAGTGTGCACACCTCTATGTGGACACAATCATTCTAACAGTTCAGCGTACACAACTCCATGTGGGCACACTCATTCTAAAAGTTCAGTGTGCACACCCCCATGTGGACACACTCATTCTAACAGTTCAGTGTGCACACCTCCATGTGGACACACTTATTCTAACAGTTCAGTGTGCACACCTCCACAGGGACACACACATTCTAAAAGTTCAGTGTGCACACCTCCATGTGGGCACACTCATTCTAACAGTTCAGTGTGCACAATTCCATGTGAGCACACACTCATTCTAACAGTTCAGTGTGCACAACTCCATGTGAGCACACTCATTCTAACAGTTCAGTGTGCATACCTCCATGTGGACACACTCATTCTAACAGTTCAGTGTGCACACCTCCATGTGGGCACACTCATTTTAACAGTTCAATGTGCACACCACCATGTGGACACACACATTCTAACAGTTCAGTGTGCACACCTCCATGTGGGCACACTCATTCTAAAAGTTCAGTGTGCACACCTCCATGTGGACACACTCATTCTAACAGTTCAGTGTGCACACCTCCATGTGGACACACTCATTCTAACAGTTCAGTGTGCACATCCCCACAGGGATACACTCATTCTAACAGTTCAGTGTGCACACCTCCATGTGGGCACACTCATTCTAACAGTTCAGTGTGCACATCTCCACAGGGATACACTCATTCTAATAGTTCAGCGTGCACACTTCCATGTGGACACACTCATTCTAACAGTTCAGTGTGCACACCTCCACAGGGACACACTCATTCTAACAGTTCATTGTGCACACCTCCATGTGGGCACACTCATTCTAACAGTTCAGTGTGCACACCTCCATGTGGACACACTCATTCTAACAGTTCAGTGTGCACACCTCCATTTGGACACACTCATTCTAACAATACATTGTGCACACCTCCATGTGGACATATTCTAACAGTTCAGTGTGCACACCTCCATGTGGGCACACTCATTCTAACAGTTCAGTGTGCACACCTCCATGTGGATACACTCATTCTAACAATACAGTGTGCACACCTCCATGTGGACATATTCTAACAGTTCAGTGTGCACACTTCCATATGGGCACACTCATTCTAACAGTTCAGTGTGCACAATTCCACAGGGATAAACTCATTCTAACAGTTCAGTGTGCACACCTCCATGTGGACACACTCATTCTAACCGTTCAGTGTGCACACCTCCATGTGGGCACACTCATTCTAACAGTTCAGCGTGCACACTTCCATGTGGACACACTCATTCTAACAGTTCAGTGTGCACACCTCCATGTGGACACACTCATTCTAAAAGTTCAGTGTGCACACCTCCATGTGGACACACTCATTCTAACAGTTCATTGTGCACACCTCCATGTGGACACACTCATTCTAACAATACAGTGTGCACACTTCCATGTGGACACACTCATTCTAACAGTTCAGTGTGCACACCTCCATGTGGGCACACTCATTCTAACAGTTCAGTGTGCACACCTCCATGTGGGCACACTCATTCTAAAAGATCAGTGTGCACACCTCCACAGGGACACACACATTCTAACAGTTCAGTGTGCACAACCCCATGTGGACACACTCATTCTAACAGTTCAGTGTGCACACCTCCATGTGGGCACACTCATTCTAACAGTTCAGTGTGCACACCTCCACAAGGATACACTCATTCTAACAGTTCAGTGTGCAAACCTCCATGTGGACACACTTATTCTAACAGTTCAGTGTGCACACCTCCACAGGGACGCACACATTCTAACAGTTCAGTGTGCACAACCCCATGTGGACACACTCATTCTAACAGTTCAGTGTGCACACCTCCATGTGGACACACTTATTCTAACAGTTCAGTGTGCACACCTCCACAGGGACACACACATTCTAACAGTTCAGTGTGCACACCTCCATGTGGACACACTCATTCTAACAGTTCAGTGTGCACACCTCCACAGGGACAGACTCATTCTAAAAGTTCAGTGTGCACACCTCCATGTGGGCACACTCATTCTAACAGTTCAGTGTGCACAATTCCATGTGGGCACACACTCATTCTAACAGTTCAGTGTGCACAACTCCATGTGGGCACACTCATTCTAACAGTTCAGTGTGCATACCTCCATGTGGACACACTCATTCTAACAGTTCAGTGTGCACACCTCCATGTGGACACACTCATTCTAACAGTTCAGTGTGCACACCTCCATGTGGGCACACTCATTCTAAAAGTTCAGTGTTCACACCTCCATGTGGACACACTCATTCTAACAGTTCAGTGTGCACATCCCCACAGGGATACACTCATTCTAACAGTTCAGTGTGCACACCTCCATGTGGGCACACTCATTCTAACAGTTCAGTGTGCACACCTCCATGTGGACACAATCATTCTAACAGTTCAGCGTACACAACTCCATGTGGGCACACTCATTCTAACAGTTCAGTGTGCACACCTCCATGTGGACACACTCATTCTAACAGTTCAGTGTGCACACCTCCATGTGGACACACTCATTCTAACAGTTCAGTGTGTACATCTCCACAGGGATACACTCATTCTAATAGTTCAGCGTGCACACTTCCATGTGGACACACTCATTCTAACAGTTCAGTGTGCACACCTCCACAGGGACACACTCATTCTAACAGTTCATTGTGCACACCTCCATGTGGGCACACTCATTCTAACAGTTCAGTGTGCACACCTCCATGTGGACACACTCATTCTAACAGTTCAGTGTGCACACCTCCATGTGGACACACTCATTCTAACAATACAGTGTGCACACCTCCATGTGGACATATTCTAACAGTTCAGTGTGCACACGTCCATGTGGGCACACTCATTCTAACAGTTCAGTGTGCACACCTCCATGTGGATACACTCATTCTAACAATACAGTGTGCACACCTCCATGTGGACATATTCTAACAGTTCAGTGTGCACACCTCCATATGGGCACACTCATTCTAACATTTCAGTGTGCACAATTCCACAGGGATAAACTCATTCTAACAGTTCAGTGTGCACACCTCCATGTGGACACACTCATTCTAACAGTTCAGTGTGCACACCTCCATGTGGGCACACTCATTCTAACAGTTCAGCGTGCACACTTCCATGTGGACACACTCATTCTAACAGTTCAGTGTGCACACCTCCATGTGGACACACTCATTCTAAAAGTTCAGTGTGCACACCTCCATGTGGACACACTCATTCTAAGAGTTCATTGTGCACACCTCCATGTGGACACACTCATTCTAACAATACAGTGTGCACACTTCCATGTAGACACACTCATTCTAACAGTTCAGTGTGCACACCTCCATGTGGGCACACTCATTCTAACAGTTCAGTGTGCACACCTCCATGTGGGCACACTCATTCTAAAAGTTCAGTGTGCACACCTCCATGTGGACACACTCATTCTAACAGTTCAGTGTGCACATCCCCACAGGGATACACTCATTCTAACAGTTCAGTGTGCACACCTCCATGTGGGCACACTCATTCTAACAGTTCAGTGTGCAAACCTCCATGTGGACACACTTATTCTAACAGTTCAGTGTGCACACCTCCACAGGGACACACACATTCTAACAGTTCAGTGTGCACAACCCCATGTGGACACACTCATTCTAACAGTTCAGTGTGCACACCTCCATGTGGACACACTTATTCTAACAGTTCAGTGTGCACACCTCCACAGGGACACACACATTCTAACAGCTCAGTGTGCACACCTCCATGTGGACACACTCATTCTAACAGTTCAGTGTGCACACCTCCACAGGGACAGACTCATTCTAAAAGTTCAGTGTGCACACCTCCATGTGGGCAAACTCATTCTAACAGTTCAGTGTGCACAATTCCATGTGGGCACACACTCATTCTAACAGTTCAGTGTGCACAACTCCATGTGGGCACACTCATTCTAACAGTTCAGTGTGCATACCTCCATGTGGACACACTCATTCTAACAGTTCAGTGTGCACACCTCCATGTGGACACACTCATTCTAACAGTTCAGTGTGCACACCTCCATGTGGGCACACTCATTCTAACAGTTCAGTGTGCACACCTCCATGTGGACACACTCATTCTAATAGTTCAGTGTGCACACCTCCATGTGGGCACACTCATTTTAACAGTTCAGTGTGCACACCACCATGTGGACACACTCATTCTAACAGTTCAGTGTGCACATCTGCATGTGGACACACTCATTCTAAAAGTTCAGTGTGCACACCTCCACAAGGATACACTCATTCTAACAGTTCAGTGTGCAAACCTCCATGTGGGCACACTCATTCTAACAGTTCAGTGTGCACACCTCCATGTGGGCACACTCATTCTAACAGTTCAGTGTGCACACCTCCATGTGGACACACTCATTCTAACAGTTCATTGTGCACACCTCCATGTGGACACACTCATTCTAACAGTTCAGTGTGCACACCTCCACAGGGATAAACTAATTCTAACAGTTCAGTGTGCACACCTCCATGTGGACCCACTCATTCTAACAGTTCAGTGTGCACACCTCCATGTGGGCACACTCATTCTAACAGTTCAGCGTGCACACTTCCATGTGGACACACTCATTCTAACAGTTCAGTGTGCACACCTCCACAGGGATAAACTAATTCTAACAGTTCAGTGTGCACACCTCCATGTGGACCCACTCATTCTAACAGTTCAGTGTGCACACCTCCATGTGGACACACTCATTCTAACAGTTCATTGTGCACACCTCCATGTGGACAAACTCATTCTAACAGTTCAGTGTGCACACCTCCACAGGGATAAACTAATTCTAACAGTTCAGTGTGCACACCTCCATGTGGACCCACTCATTCTAACAGTTCAGTGTGCACACCTCCATGTGGGCACACTCATTCTAACAGTTCAGCGTGCACACTTCCATGTGGACACACTCATTCTAACAGTTCAGTGTGCACACCTCCACAGGGACACACTCATTCTAACAGTTCATTGTGCACACCTCCATGTGGGCACTCTCATTCTAACAGTTCAGTGTGCACACCTCCATGTGGACACACTCATTCTAACAGTTCAGTGTGCACACCTCCATGTGGACACA
Organism: Peromyscus eremicus; assembly: GCF_949786415.1. Taxonomy (NCBI): domain Eukaryota; kingdom Metazoa; phylum Chordata; class Mammalia; order Rodentia; family Cricetidae; genus Peromyscus; species Peromyscus eremicus. The sequence goes on along the minus strand of NW_026735579.1, from coordinate 45,989 downwards.
CTCATTCTAACAATACAGTGTGCACACCTCCATGTGGACATATTCTAAGAGTTCAGTGTGCACACCTCCATGTGGGCACACTCATTCTAACAGTTCAGTGTGCACACCTCCATGTGGATACACTCATTCTAACAATAGAGTGTGCACACCTCCATGTGGACATATTCTAACAGTTCAGTGTGCACACCTCCATATGGGCACACTCATTCTAACAGTTCAGTGTGCACAATTCCACAGGGATAAACTCATTCTAACAGTTCAGTGTGCACACCTCCATGTGGACACACTCATTCTAACAGTTCAGTGTGCACACCTCCATGTGGGCACACTCATTCTAACAGTTCAGCGTGCACACTTCCATGTGGACACACTCATTCTAACAGTTCAGTGTGCACACCTCCATGTGGACACACTCATTCTAACAGTTCAGTGTGCACACCTCCATGTGGACACACTCATTCTAACAGTTCATTGTGCACACCTCCATGTGGACACACTCATTCTAACAATACAGTGTGCACACCTCCATGTGGACACACTCATTCTAACAGTTCAGTGTGCACACCTCCATGTGGGCACACTCATTCTAACAGTTCAGTGTGCACACCTCCATGTGGACACACTCATTCTAACAGTTCAGTGTGCACACCTCCATGTGGACACACTCATTCTAACAGTTCAGTGTGCACATCTCCACAGGGATACACTCATTCTAACAGTTCAGTGTGCACACCTCCATGTGGACACACTCATTCTAACAGTTCAGTGTGCACACCTCCATGTGGATACACTCTTTCTAACAATACAGTGTGCACACCTCCATGTGGACATATTCTAACAGTTCAGTGTGCACACCTCCATGTGGGCACACTCATTCTAAAAGTTCAGTGTGCACACCTCCATGTGGACACACTCATTCTAACAGTTCAGTGTGCACATCCCCACAGGGATACACTCATTCTAACAGTTCAGTGTGCACACCTCCATGTGGGCACACTCATTCTAACAGTTCAGTGTGCACACCTCCATGTGGACACAATCATTCTAACAGTTCAGCGTACACAACTCCATGTGGGCACACTCATTCTAACAGTTCAGTGTGCACACCTCCATGTGGACACACTCATTCTAACAGTTCAGTGTGCACACCTCCATGTGGACACACTCATTCTAACAGTTCAGTGTGCACATCTCCACAGGGATACACTCATTCTAATAGTTCAGCGTGCACACTTCCATGTGGACACACTCATTCTAACAGTTCAGTGTGCACACCTCCACAGGGACACACTCATTCTAACAGTTCATTGTGCACACCTCCATGTGGGCACACTCATTCTAACAGTTCAGTGTGCACACCTCCATGTGGACACACTCATTCTAACAGTTCAGTGTGCACACCTCCATGTGGACACACTCATTCTAACAATACAGTGTGCACACCTCCATGTGGACATATTCTAACAGTTCAGTGTGCACACCTCCATGTGGGCACACTCATTCTAACAGTTCAGTGTGCACACCTCCATGTGGATACACTCATTCTAACAATACAGTGTGCACACCTCCATGTGGACATATTCTAACAGTTCAGTGTGCACACCTCCATATGGGCACACTCATTCTAACAGTTCAGTGTGCATAATTCCACAGGGATAAACTCATTCTAACAGTTCAGTGTGCACACCTCCATGTGGACACACTCATTCTAACAGTTCAGTGTGCACACCTCCATGTGGGCACACTCATTCTAACAGTTCAGCGTGCACACTTCCATGTGGACACACTCATTCTAACAGTTCAGTGTGCACACCTCCATGTGGACACACTCATTCTAAAAGTTCAGTGTGCACACCTCCATGTGGACACACTCATTCTAGCAGTTCATTGTGCACACCTCCATGTGGACACACTCATTCTAACAATACAGTGTGCACACTTCCATGTGGACACACTCATTCTAACAGTTCAGTGTGCACACCTCCATGTGGGCACACTCATTCTAACAGTTCAGTGTGCACACCTCCATGTGGGCACACTCATTCTAAAAGTTCAGTGTGCACACCTCCATGTGGACACACTCATTCTAACAGTTCAGTGTGCACATCCCCACAGGGATACACTCATTCTAACAGTTCAGTGTGCACACCTCCATGTGGGCACACTCATTCTAACAGTTCAGTGTGCACACCTCTATGTGGACACAATCATTCTAACAGTTCAGCGTACACAACTCCATGTGGGCACACTCATTCTAAAAGTTCAGTGTGCACACCCCCATGTGGACACACTCATTCTAACAGTTCAGTGTGCACACCTCCATGTGGACACACTTATTCTAACAGTTCAGTGTGCACACCTCCACAGGGACACACACATTCTAAAAGTTCAGTGTGCACACCTCCATGTGGGCACACTCATTCTAACAGTTCAGTGTGCACAATTCCATGTGAGCACACACTCATTCTAACAGTTCAGTGTGCACAACTCCATGTGAGCACACTCATTCTAACAGTTCAGTGTGCATACCTCCATGTGGACACACTCATTCTAACAGTTCAGTGTGCACACCTCCATGTGGGCACACTCATTTTAACAGTTCAATGTGCACACCACCATGTGGACACACACATTCTAACAGTTCAGTGTGCACACCTCCATGTGGGCACACTCATTCTAAAAGTTCAGTGTGCACACCTCCATGTGGACACACTCATTCTAACAGTTCAGTGTGCACACCTCCATGTGGACACACTCATTCTAACAGTTCAGTGTGCACATCCCCACAGGGATACACTCATTCTAACAGTTCAGTGTGCACACCTCCATGTGGGCACACTCATTCTAACAGTTCAGTGTGCACATCTCCACAGGGATACACTCATTCTAATAGTTCAGCGTGCACACTTCCATGTGGACACACTCATTCTAACAGTTCAGTGTGCACACCTCCACAGGGACACACTCATTCTAACAGTTCATTGTGCACACCTCCATGTGGGCACACTCATTCTAACAGTTCAGTGTGCACACCTCCATGTGGACACACTCATTCTAACAGTTCAGTGTGCACACCTCCATTTGGACACACTCATTCTAACAATACATTGTGCACACCTCCATGTGGACATATTCTAACAGTTCAGTGTGCACACCTCCATGTGGGCACACTCATTCTAACAGTTCAGTGTGCACACCTCCATGTGGATACACTCATTCTAACAATACAGTGTGCACACCTCCATGTGGACATATTCTAACAGTTCAGTGTGCACACTTCCATATGGGCACACTCATTCTAACAGTTCAGTGTGCACAATTCCACAGGGATAAACTCATTCTAACAGTTCAGTGTGCACACCTCCATGTGGACACACTCATTCTAACCGTTCAGCGTGCACACCTCCATGTGGGCACACTCATTCTAACAGTTCAGCGTGCACACTTCCATGTGGACACACTCATTCTAACAGTTCAGTGTGCACACCTCCATGTGGACACACTCATTCTAAAAGTTCAGTGTGCACACCTCCATGTGGACACACTCATTCTAACAGTTCATTGTGCACACCTCCATGTGGACACACTCATTCTAACAATACAGTGTGCACACTTCCATGTGGACACACTCATTCTAACAGTTCAGTGTGCACACCTCCATGTGGGCACACTCATTCTAACAGTTCAGTGTGCACACCTCCATGTGGGCACACTCATTCTAAAAGATCAGTGTGCACACCTCCACAGGGACACACACATTCTAACAGTTCAGTGTGCACAACCCCATGTGGACACACTCATTCTAACAGTTCAGTGTGCACACCTCCATGTGGGCACACTCATTCTAACAGTTCAGTGTGCACACCTCCACAAGGATACACTCATTCTAACAGTTCAGTGTGCAAACCTCCATGTGGACACACTTATTCTAACAGTTCAGTGTGCACACCTCCACAGGGACGCACACATTCTAACAGTTCAGTGTGCACAACCCCATGTGGACACACTCATTCTAACAGTTCAGTGTGCACACCTCCATGTGGACACACTTATTCTAACAGTTCAGTGTGCACACCTCCACAGGGACACACACATTCTAACAGTTCAGTGTGCACACCTCCATGTGGACACACTCATTCTAACAGTTCAGTGTGCACACCTCCACAGGGACAGACTCATTCTAAAAGTTCAGTGTGCACACCTCCATGTGGGCACACTCATTCTAACAGTTCAGTGTGCACAATTCCATGTGGGCACACACTCATTCTAACAGTTCAGTGTGCACAACTCCATGTGGGCACACTCATTCTAACAGTTCAGTGTGCATACCTCCATGTGGACACACTCATTCTAACAGTTCAGTGTGCACACCTCCATGTGGACACACTCATTCTAACAGTTCAGTGTGCACACCTCCATGTGGGCACACTCATTCTAAAAGTTCAGTGTTCACACCTCCATGTGGACACACTCATTCTAACAGTTCAGTGTGCACATCCCCACAGGGATACACTCATTCTAACAGTTCAGTGTGCACACCTCCATGTGGGCACACTCATTCTAACAGTTCAGTGTGCACACCTCCATGTGGACACAATCATTCTAACAGTTCAGCGTACACAACTCCATGTGGGCACACTCATTCTAACAGTTCAGTGTGCACACCTCCATGTGGACACACTCATTCTAACAGTTCAGTGTGCACACCTCCATGTGGACACACTCATTCTAACAGTTCAGTGTGTACATCTCCACAGGGATACACTCATTCTAATAGTTCAGCGTGCACACTTCCATGTGGACACACTCATTCTAACAGTTCAGTGTGCACACCTCCACAGGGACACACTCATTCTAACAGTTCATTGTGCACACCTCCATGTGGGCACACTCATTCTAACAGTTCAGTGTGCACACCTCCATGTGGACACACTCATTCTAACAGTTCAGTGTGCACACCTCCATGTGGACACACTCATTCTAACAGTTCAGTGTGCACACCTCCATGTGGACATATTCTAACAGTTCAGTGTGCACACCTCCATGTGGACACACTCAATCTAACAGTTCAGTGTGCACACCTCCATGTGTGCATACTCATTCTAACAGTACAGTGTGCACACCTCCATGTGGGCACACTCATTCTAACAGTTCAGGGTGCACACCTCCATGTGGACACACTCATTCTAACATTTCAGTGTGCACACCTCCATGTGGACACACTCATTCTAACAGTTCAGTGTACACACCTCCATGTGGGCACACTCATTCTAACAGTTCAGTGTGCACACCTCCATGAGGACACACACATTCTAACAGTTCAGTGTGCACACCTCCATGTTGACACACTCATTCTAACAGTTCAGTGTGCACACCTCCACAGGGACACACTCATTCTAACAGTTCAGTGTGCACACCTCCATGTGGGCACAGTCATTCTAACAGTTCATTGTGCACACCTCCATGTGGACACAGTCATTCTAACAGTTCAGTGTGCACACCTTCATGTGGACAAATTCTAAAACTTCAGTGTGCACATTTCCCTGTGGACAAACTCATTCTAACAGTTCAGTGTGCACACCTCCATGTGGACAAATTCTAACACTTCAGTGTGCACACCTCCATGTGGACACTCTCATTCTAACATTTCAGTGTGCACACCTCCACCGGGACACACTCATTCTAACAGTTCAGTGTGCATACCTCCATGTGGACACACTCATTCTAACAGTTCAGTGTGCACACATCCATGTGGACACACTCATTCTAACAGTACAGTGTGCACAACTCCGTGTGGGCACACTCATTCTAACAGTTCAGTGTCCTCACCTCCATGTGGACACACTCATTCTAACAGTTCAGTGTGCACACCTCCATGTGGGCACACTCATTCTAAAAGTTCAGTGTGCACACTCCATTTGGACACACTCATTCTAACAGTTCAGTGTGCACACCTCCATGTGGACACACTCATTCTAACAGTTCAGTGTGCACACCTCCATGTGGACACACTCATTCTAACAGTTCAGTGTGCACACCTCCACAGGGACACACTCATTCTAACAGTTCAGTGTGCACACCACCATGTGGACATATTCTAACAGTTCAGTGTGCACACCTCCATGTGGACACACTCATTCTAACAGTTCAGTGTGCACACCTCCAGGTGGACACACTCATTCTAACAGTTCAGTGTGCACATCTCCACAGGGATACACTAATTCTAACAGTTCAGTGTGCACACTTCCATGTGGACACACTCATTCTAACAGTTCAGTGTGCACACCTCCATGTGGGCACACTCATTCTAACAGTTCAGTGTGCACACTTCCATGTGGACACACTCATTCTAACAGTTCAGTGTGCACACCTCCATGTGGACACACTCAATCTAAAAGTTCAGTGTACACACCTCCATGTGGACACACTCATTCTAACAGTTCAGTGTGCACACCTCCATGTGGACACACTCATTCTAACAGTTCAGTGTGCACACCTCCATGTGGACACACTCATTCTAACAGTTCAGTGTGCACACCACCATGTGGACACACTCATTCTAACAGTTCAGTGTGCACACCTCCATGAGGACACATTCTAACAGTTCAGAGTGCACACCTCCTTGTGGACACACTCATTCTAACAGTTCAGGGTTCACACCTCCATGTGGGCACACTCATTCTAACAGTTAAGTGTGCACACCTCCATGTGGACACACAAATTCTAACAGTTCAGTGTGGACACCTCCATGCGGGCACAGACATTTTAACAGTTCAGTGTGCACACCTCCATGAGGACACAATCATTGTAACAGTTCAGTGTGCACACCTCCATGTGGATACATTCTAACAGTTCAGTGTGCACACCTCCATGTGGACACACTCATTCTAACAGTTCAGTGTGCACACCTCCATGTGGGCACACTCATTCTAACAGTTCAGTGTGCACACCTCCATGTGGACACACTCATTCTAACAGTTCAGTGTGCACACCTCCATGAGGACACACTCATTCTAACATTTCAGTGTGCACACCTCCATGTGGACACACTCATTCTAACAGTTCAGTGTGCACACCTACATGTGGACACACTCATTCTAACAGTTCAGTGTGCATACCTCCATGTGGACACACTCATTCTAAAAATACAGTGTGCACACCTCCATGTGGACACACTCATTCTAACAGTTCAGTGTGCACACCTCCATGTGGACACACTCATTCTAACAGTTCAGTGTGCACACCTCCAGGTGGACACACTCATTCTAACAGTTCAGTGTGCACATCTCCACAGGGATACACTAATTCTAACAGTTCAGTGTGCACACCTCCATGTGGACACACTCATTCTAACAGTTCAGTGTGCACACCTCCATGTGGTCACACTCATTCTAACAGTTCAGTGTGCACACTCCATGTGGACACACTCATTCTAACAGTTCAGTGTGCACACCTCCATGTGGACACACTCAATCTAAAAGTTCAGTGTACACACCTCCATGTGGACACACTCATTCTAGCAGTTCAGTGTGCACACCTCCATGTGGACACACTCATTCTAACAGTTCAGTGTGCACACCTCCATGTGGACACACTCATTCTAACAGTTCAGTGTACACACCTCCATGTGGGCACACTCATTCTAACAGTTCAGTGTGCACACATCCATGTGGACACACTCATTCTAACATTTCAGTGTGCACACCTCCATGTGGACACACTCATTCTAACAGTTCAGTGTGCACAACTCCATGTGGGCACACTCATTCTAACAGTTCAGTGTGGACACCTGCATGTGGGCACACTAATTCTAACAGTTCCGTGTGCACACCTCCATGTGGACACACTCATTCTAACAGTTCAGTGTGCACACCTCCATGTGGGCACACTCATTCTAACAGTTCAGTGTGCACACCTCCAGGTTGACACACTCATTCTAACAGTTCAGTGTGCACACCTCCACAGGGACACACTCATTCTAACAGTTCAGTGTGCACACCTCCATGTGGACATATTCTAACAGTTCAGTGTGCACACCTCCATGTGGACACACTCATTCTAACAGTTCAGTGTGCACACCTCCAGATGGACACACTCATTCTAACAGTTCAGTGTGCACATCTCCACAGGGATACACTAATTCTAACAGTTCAGTATGCACACCTCCATGTGGACACACTCATTCTAACAGTTCAGTGTGCACACCTCCATGTGGGCACACTCATTCTAACAGTTCAGTGTGCACACTTCCATGTGGACACACTCATTCTAACAGTTCAGTGTGCACACCTCCATGTGGACACACTCAATCTTACAGTTCAGTGTACACACCTCAATGTGGACACACTCATTCTAAGAGTTCAGTGTGCACACCTCCATGTGGACACACTCATTCTAACAGTTCAGTGTGCACACCTCCATGTGGGCATACTCATTCTAACAGTACAGTGTGCACACCTCGATGTGGGCACACTCATTCTAACAGTTCAGTGTGCACACATCCATGTGGACACACTCATTCTAACATTTCAGTGTGCACACCTCCATGTGGACACACTCATTCTAACATTTCAGTGTGCACACCTCCATGTGGGCACACTCATTCTAACAGTTCAGTGTGGACACCTCCAAGTGGGCACACTAATTCTAACAGTTCAATGTGCACACCTCCATGTGGACACACTCATTCTAACAGTTCAGTGTGCACACCTCCATGTGGTCACACTCATTCTAACAGTTCAGTGTGCACACCTCCAGGTTGACACACTCATTCTAACAGTTCAGTGTGCACACCTCCATGTGGACACACTCATTCTAACAGTTCAGTGTGCACACCTCCATGTGGGCACAGTCATTCTAACAGTTCAATGTGCACACCTCCATGTGGACACAGTCCTTCTAACAGTTCAGTGTGCACACCTCCATGTGGACACATTCTAACACTTCAGTGTGCACATTTCCCTGTGGACACACTCATTCTAACAGTTCAGTGTGCCCACCTCCATGTGGACACACTCATTCTAACAGTTCAGTGTGCACACCTCCATGTGGACACACTCATTCTAACAGTTCAGTGTGCACACCACCATGTGGACACACTCATTCTAACAGTTCAGTGTGCACACCTCCATGAGGACACATTCTAACAGTTCAGTGTGCACACCTCCTTGTGGACACACACATTCTAACAGTTCAGGGTTCACACCTACATGTGGGCACACTCATTCTAACAGTTCAATGTGCACACCTCCATGAGGACACACTCATTCTAACAGTTCAGTGTGCACACATCCATGTGGACACACTCATTCTAACAGTTCATTGTGCACACCTCCATGTGGGCACACTCATTCTAACAGTTCAGTGTGCACACCTCCATGTGGACACACTCATTCTAACAGATCAGTATGCACACCTCCATGAGGACACACTCATTCTAACAGTTCAGTGTGCACACCTCCATGTGGACACACTCATTCTAACAGTTCAGTGTGCACACCTCCATGTGGACACACTCATTCTAACAGTTCAGTGTGCACACCTACATGTGGACACACTCATTCTAACAGTTCAGTGTGCATACCTCCATGTGGACACACTCATTCTAAAAATACAGTGTGCACACCTCCATGTGGACACACTCATTCTAACAGTTCAGTGTGCACACCTCCATGTGGACACACTCATTCTAACAGTTCAGTGTGCACACCTCCAGGTGGACACACTCATTCTAACAGTTCAGTGTGCACATCTCCACAGGGATACACTAATTCTAACAGTTCAGTGTGCACACCTCCATGTGGACACACTCATTCTAACAGTTCAGTGTGCACACCTCCATGTGGTCACACTCATTCTAACAGTTCAGTGTGCACACTCCATGTGGACACACTCATTCTAACAGTTCAGTGTGCACACCTCCATGTGGACACACTCAATCTAAAAGTTCAGTGTACACACCTCCATGTGGACACACTCATTCTAGCAGTTCAGTGTGCACACCTCCATGTGGACACACTCATTCTAACAGTTCAGTGTGCACACCTCCATGTGGACACACTCATTCTAACAGTTCAGTGTACACACCTCCATGTGGGCACACTCATTCTAACAGTTCAGTGTGCACACATCCATGTGGACACACTCATTCTAACATTTCAGTGTGCACACCTCCATGTGGACACACTCATTCTAACAGTTCAGTGTGCACAACTCCATGTGGGCACACTCATTCTAACAGTTCAGTGTGGACACCTGCATGTGGGCACACTAATTCTAACAGTTCAGTGTGCACACCTCCATGTGGACACACTCATTCTAACAGTTCAGTGTGCACACCTCCATGTGGGCACACTCATTCTAACAGTTCAGTGTGCACACCTCCAGGTTGACACACTCATTCTAACAGTTCAGTGTGCACACCTCCACAGGGACACACTCATTCTAACAGTTCAGTGTGCACACCTCCATGTGGACACACTCATTCTAACAGTTCAGTGTGCACACCTCCAGATGGACACACTCATTCTAACAGTTCAGTGTGCACATCTCCACAGGGATACACTAATTCTAACAGTTCAGTATGCACACCTCCATGTGGACACACTCATTCTAACAGTTCAGTGTGCACACCTCCATGTGGGCACACTCATTCTAACAGTTCAATGTGCACACCTCCATGAGGACACACTCATTCTAACAGTTCAGTGTGCACACATCCATGTGGACACACTCATTCTAACAGTTCATTGTGCACACCTCCATGTGGGCACACTCATTCTAACAGTTCAGTGTGCACACCTCCATGTGGACACACTCATTCTAACAGATCAGTATGCACACCTCCATGAGGACACACTCATTCTAACAGTTCAGTGTGCACACCTCCATGTGGACACACTCATTCTAACATTTCAGTGTGCACACCTCCATGTGGACACACTCATTCTAACAGTTCAGTGTGCACACCTACATGTGGACACACTCATTCTAACAGTTCAGTGTGCATACCTCCATGTGGACACACTCATTCTAAAAATACAGTGTGCACACCTCCATGTGGACACACTCATTCTAACAGTTCAGTGTGCACACCTCCATGTGGACACACTCATTCTAACAGTTCAGTGTGCACACCTCCAGGTGGACACACTCATTCTAACAGTTCAGTGTGCACATCTCCACAGGGATACACTAATTCTAACAGTTCAGTGTGCACACCTCCATGTGGACACACTCATTCTAACAGTTCAGTGTGCACACCTCCATGTGGTCACACTCATTCTAACAGTTCAGTGTGCACACTCCATGTGGACACACTCATTCTAACAGTTCAGTGTGCACACCTCCATGTGGACACACTCAATCTAAAAGTTCAGTGTACACACCTCCATGTGGACACACTCATTCTAGCAGTTCAGTGTGCACACCTCCATGTGGACACACTCATTCTAACAGTTCAGTGTGCACACCTCCATGTGGACACACTCATTCTAACAGTTCAGTGTACACACCTCCATGTGGGCACACTCATTCTAACAGTTCAGTGTGCACACATCCATGTGGACACACTCATTCTAACATTTCAGTGTGCACACCTCCATGTGGACACACTCATTCTAACAGTTCAGTGTGGACACCTGCATGTGGGCACACTAATTCTAACAGTTCAGTGTGCACACCTCCATGTGGACACACTCATTCTAACAGTTCAGTGTGCACACCTCCATGTGGGCACACTCATTCTAACAGTTCAGTGTGCACACCTCCAGGTTGACACACTCATTCTAACAGTTCAGTGTGCACACCTCCACAGGGACACACTCATTCTAACAGTTCAGTGTGCACACCTCCATGTGGACATATTCTAACAGTTCAGTGTGCACACCTCCATGTGGACACACTCATTCTAACAGTTCAGTGTGCACACCTCCAGATGGACACACTCATTCTAACAGTTCAGTGTGCACATCTCCACAGGGATACACTAATTCTAACAGTTCAGTATGCACACCTCCATGTGGACACACTCATTCTAACAGTTCAGTGTGCACACCTCCATGTGGGCACACTCATTCTAACAGTTCAGTGTGCACACTTCCATGTGGACACACTCATTCTAACAGTTCAGTGTGCACACCTCCATGTGGACACACTCAATCTTACAGTTCAGTGTACACACCTCAATGTGGACACACTCATTCTAAGAGTTCAGTGTGCACACCTCCATGTGGACACACTCATTCTAACAGTTCAGTGTGCACACCTCCATGTGGGCATACTCATTCTAACAGTACAGTGTGCACACCTCGATGTGGGCACACTCATTCTAACAGTTCAGTGTGCACACATCCATGTGGACACACTCATTCTAACATTTCAGTGTGCACACCTCCATGTGGACACACTCATTCTAACATTTCAGTGTGCACACCTCCATGTGGGCACACTCATTCTAACAGTTCAGTGTGGACACCTCCAAGTGGGCACACTAATTCTAACAGTTAAATGTGCACACCTCCATGTGGACACACTCATTCTAACAGTTCAGTGTGCACACCTCCATGTGGTCACACTCATTCTAACAGTTCAGTGTGCACACCTCCAGGTTGACACACTCATTCTAACAGTTCAGTGTGCACAACTCCATGTGGACACACTCATTCTAACAGTTCAGTGTGCACACCTCCATGTGGGCACAGTCATTCTAACAGTTCAATGTGCACACCTCCATGTGGACACAGTCCTTCTAACAGTTCAGTGTGCACACCTCCATGTGGACACATTCTAACACTTCAGTGTGCACATTTCCCTGTGGACACACTCATTCTAACAGTTCAGTGTGCCCACCTCCATGTGGACACACTCATTCTAACAGTTCAGTGTGCACACCTCCATGTGGACACACTCATTCTAACAGTTCAGTGTGCACACCACCATGTGGACACACTCATTCTAACAGTTCAGTGTGCACACCTCCATGAGGACACATTCTAACAGTTCAGTGTGCACACCTCCTTGTGGACACACACATTCTAACAGTTCAGGGTTCACACCTACATGTGGGCACACTCATTCTAACAGTTCAATGTGCACACCTCCATGAGGACACACTCATTCTAACAGTTCAGTGTGCACACATCCATGTGGACACACTCATTCTAACAGTTCATTGTGCACACCTCCATGTGGGCACACTCATTCTAACAGTTCAGTGTGCACACCTCCATGTGGACACACTCATTCTAACAGATCAGTATGCACACCTCCATGAGGACACACTCATTCTAACAGTTCAGTGTGCACACCTCCATGTGGACACACTCATTCTAACAGTTCAGTGTGCACACCTCCATGTGGACACACTCATTCTAACAGTTCAGTGTGCACACCTCCATGTGGACACACTCATTCTAAAAATACAGTGTGCACACCTCCATGTGGACACACTCATTCTAACAGTTCAGTGTTCACACCTCCTTGTGGACACACTCCTTCTAACAGTTCAGTGTGCACACCTCCAGGTGGACACACTCATTCTAACAGTTCAGTGTGCACATCTCCACAGGGATACACTAATTCTAACAGTTCAGTGTGCACACCTCCATGTGGACACACTCATTCTAACAGTTCAATGTGCACACCTCCATGAGGACACACTCATTCTAACAGTTCAGTGTGCACACATCCATGTGGACACACTCATTCTAACAGTTAATTGTGCACACCTCCATGTGGGCACACTCATTCTAACAGTTCAGTGTGCACACCTCCATGTGGACACACTCATTCTAACAGTTCAGTATGCATACCTCCATGAGGACACACTCATTCTAACAGTTCAGTGTGCACACCTCCATGTGGACACACTCATTCTAACAGTTCAGTGTGCACACCTCCATGTGGACACACTCATTCTAACAGTTCAGTGTGCACACCTCCATGTGGACACACTCATTCTAAAAATACAGTGTGCACACCTCCATGTGGACACACTCATTCTAACAGTTCAGTGTTCACACCTCCATGTGGACACACTCATTCTAACAGTTCAGTGTGCACACCTCCAGGTGAACACACTCATTCTAACAGTTCAGTGTGCACATCTCCACAGGGATACACTAATTCTAACAGTTCAGTGTGCACACCTCCATGTTGACACAATCATTCTAACAGTTCAGTGTGCACACCTCCATGTGGACACACTCATTCTAACAGTTCAGTGTGCACACCTCCATGTGGGCATACTCATTGTAACAGTACAGTGTGCACACCTCCATGTGAGCACACTCATTCTAACAGTTCAGTGTGCACACCTCCATGTGGACACACTCATTCTAACATTTCAGTGTGCACACCTCCATGTGGACACACTCATTCTAACAGTTCAGTGTACACAGCTCCATGTGGGCACACTCATTCTAACAGTAAAGTGTGCACACCTCCATGAGGACACACACATTCTAACAGTTCAGTGTGCACACCTCCATGTTGACACACTCATTCTAACAGTTCAGTGTGCACACCTCCACAGGGACACACTCATTCTAACAGTTCAGTGTGCACACCTCCACAGGGACACACTCATTCTAACTGTTCAGTGTGCACACCTCCATGTGGACACACTCCTTCTATCAGTTCAGTGTGCACACCTCCATGTGGACACACTCATTCTAACAGTACAGTGTGCACACCTCCATGTGGACAAATTCTAACACTTCGGTGTGCACATCTCCATGTGGACACACAAATTCTAACAGTTCAGTGTGGACACCTCCATGTGGGCACAGACATTTTAACAGTTCAGTGTGCACACCTCCATGAGGACACAATCATTCTAACAGTTCAGTGTGCACACCTCCATGTGGATACATTCTAACAGTTCAGTGTGCACACCTCCATGTGGACACACTCATTCTAACAGTTCAGTGTGCACACATCCATGTGGACACACTCATTCTAACAGTTCAGTGTGCACACCTCCATGTGGGCACACTCATTCTAACAGTTCAGTGTGCACACCTCCATGTGGACACACTCATTCTAACAGTTCAGTGTGCACACCTCCATGAGGACACACTCATTCTAACAGTTCAGTGTGCACACCTCCATGTGGACACACTCATTCTAACAGTTCAGTGTGCACACCTCCATGTGGACACACTCATTCTAACAGTTCAGTGTGCACACCTCCATGTGGACACACTCATTCTAACAGTTCAGTGTGCACATCTCCACAGGGATACACTAATTCTAACAGTTCAGTGTGCACACCTCCATGTGGACACACTCATTCTAACAGTTCAGTGTGCACACCTCCATGTGGTCACACTCATTCTAACAGTTCAGTGTGCACACCTCCATGTGGACACACTCAATCTAAAAGTTCAGTGTACACACCTCCATGTGGACACACTCATTCTAGCAGTTCAGTGTGCACACCTCCATGTGGACACACTCATTCTAACAGTTCAGTGTGCACACCTCCATGTGGCCACACTCATTCTAACAGTTCAGTGTACACACCTCCATGTGGGCACACTCATTCTAACAGTTCAGTGTGCACACCTCCATGTTGACACACACATTCTAACAGTTCAGTGTGCACACCTCCATGTTGACACACTCATTCTAACAGTTCAGTGTGCACACCTCCACAGGGACACACTCATTCTGACAGTTCAGTGTGCACACCTCCATGTGGGCACAGTCATTCTAACAGTTCAATGTGCACACCTCCATGTGGACAAATTCTAACATTTCAGTGTGCACACCTCCACAGGGACACACTCATTTTAACAGTTCAGTGTGCACACCTCCAGGTGGACACACTCCTTCTATCAGTTCAGTGTGCACACCTCCATGTGGACACACTCATTCTAACAGTTCAGTGTGCACACCTCCATGTGGACAAATTCTAACACTTCGGTGTGCTCATCTCCATGTGGACACACTCATTCTAACAGTTCAGTGTGGACACCTCCATGTGGGCACAGACATTTTAACAGTTCAGTGTGCACACCTCCATGAGGACACAATCATTCTAACAGTTCAGTGTGCATACCTCCATGTGGATACACTCATTCTAACAGTTCAGTGTGCACACCTCCATGTGGACACACTCATTCTAACAGTTCAGTGTGCACACCTCCATGTGGACACACTCATTCTAACAGTTTAGTGTGCACACTTCTATGTGGGCACACTCATTCTAACAGTTCAGTGTGCACACCTCCATGTGGACACACACATTCTAATAGTTCAGTGTGGACACCTCCATGTGTACACACTCATTCTGACAGTTCAGTGGGCACACCTCCACAGGGACACACTCATTCTATCAGTTCAGTGTGCACAACTCCATGTGGGCACACTCATTCTAACAGTTCAGTGTGCACACATCCATGTGGACACACTCATTCTAACATTTCAGTGTGCACACCTCCATGTGGACACACTCATTCTAACAGTTCAGTGTGCACACCTCCATGTGGGCACACTCATTCTAACAGTTCAGTGTGGACACCTCCATGTGGGCACACTCATTCTAACAGTTCAGTGTGCACACCTCCATGTGGACACACTCATTCTAACAGTTCAGTGTGCACACCTCCATGTGGGCACACTCATTCTAACAGTTCAGTGTGCACACCTCCAGGTTGACACACTCATTCTAACAGTTCAGTGTGCACACCTCCACAGGGACACACTCATTCTAACAGTTCAGTGTGCACACCTCCATGTGGACATATTCTAACAGTTCAGTGTGCACACCTCCATGTGGACCCCCTCATTCTAACAGTTCAGTGTGCACACCTCCAGGTGGACACACTCATTCTAACAGTTCAGTGTGCACATCTCCACAGGGATACACTAATTCTAACAGTTCAGTGTGCACACCTCCATGTGGACACACTCATTTTAACAGTTCAGTGTGCACAACTCCATGTGGGCACACTCATTCTAACAGTTCAGTGTGCACACTTCCATGTGGACACACTCATTCTAACAGTTCAGTGTACACACCTCCATGTGGACACACTCATTCTAACAGTTCAGTGTGCACACCTCCATGTGGGCATACTCATTCTAACAGTACAGTGTGCACACCTCCATGTGGGCACACTCATTCTAACAGTTCAGTGTGCACACCTCCAGGTGGACACACTCATTCTAACAGTTCAGTGTGCACATCTCCACAGGGATACACTAATTCTAACAGTTTAGTGTGCACACCTCCATGTGGACACACTCATTCTAACAGTTCAGTGTGCACACCTCCATGTGGTCACACTCATTCTAACAGTTCAGTGTGCACACTTCCATGTGGACACACTCATTCTAACAGTTGAGTGTGCACACCTCCATGTGGACACACTCAATCTAAAAGTTCAGTGTGCACACCACCATGTGGACACACTCATTTTAACAGTTCAGTGTGCACACCTCCATGAGGACACATTCTAACAGTTCAGGGTGCACACCTCCTTGTGGACACACTCATTCTAACAGTTCAGTGTGCACACCTCCATGTGGGCACACTCATTTTAACAGTTCATTGTGCACACCTCCATGAGGACACACTCATTCTAACAGTTCAGTGTGCACACATCCATGTGGACACACTCATTCTAACAGTTCAGTGTGCACACCTCCATGTGGGCACACTCATTCTAACAGTTCAGTGTGCACACCTCCATGTGGACACACTCATTCTAACACTTCAGTGTGCACACCTCCATAAGGACACACTCATTCTAACAGTTCAGTGTGCACACCTCCATGTGGACACACTCATTCTAACAGTTCAGTGTGCACACCTCCATGTGGACACACTCATTCTAACAGTTCAGTGTGCACACCTCCATGTGGACACACTCATTCTAAAAATACAGTGTGCACACCTCCATGTGGACACACTCATTCTAACAGTTCAATGTGCACACCTCCATGAGGACACACTCATTCTAACAGTTCAGTGTGCACACATCCATGTGGACACACTCATTCTAACAGTTAATTGTGCACACCTCCATGTGGGCACACTCATTCTAACAGTTCAGTGTGCACACCTCCATGTGGACACACTCATTCTAACAGTTCAGTATGCACACCTCCATGAGGACACACTCATTCTAACAGTTCAGTGTGCACACCTCCATGTGGACACACTCATTCTAACAGTTCAGTGTGCACACCTCCATGTGGACACACTCATTCTAACAGTTCAGTGTGCACACCTCCATGTGGACACACTCATTCTAAAAATACAGTGTGCACACCTCCATGTGGACACACTCATTCTAACAGTTCAGTGTTCACACCTCCATGTGGACACACTCATTCTAACAGTTCAGTGTGCACACCTCCAGGTGGACACACTCATTCTAACAGTTCAGTGTGCACATCTCCACAGGGATACACTAATTCTAACAGTTCAGTGTGCACACCTCCATGTTGACACAATCATTCTAACAGTTCAGTGTGCACACCTCCATGTGGACACACTCATTCTAACAGTTCAGTGTGCACACCTCCATGTGGGCATACTCATTCTAACAGTACAGTGTGCACACCTCCATGTGAGCACACTCATTCTAACAGTTCAGTGTGCACACCTCCATGTGGACACACTCATTCTAACATTTCAGTGTGCACACCTCCATGTGGACACACTCATTCTAACAGTTCAGTGTACACAGCTCCATGTGGGCACACTCATTCTAACAGTTCAGTGTGCACACCTCCATGAGGACACACACATTCTAACAGTTCAGTGTGCACACCTCCATGTTGACACACTCATTCTAACAGTTCAGTGTGCACACCTCCACAGGGACACACTCATTCTAACAGTTCAGTGTGCACACCTCCACAGGGACACACTCATTCTAACTGTTCAGTGTGCACACCTCCATGTGGACACACTCCTTCTATCAGTTCAGTGTGCACACCTCCATGTGGACACACTCATTCTAACAGTACAGTGTGCACACCTCCATGTGGACAAATTCTAACACTTCGGTGTGCACATCTCCATGTGGACACACAAATTCTAACAGTTCAGTGTGGACACCTCCATGTGGGCACAGACATTTTAACAGTTCAGTGTGCACACCTCCATGAGGACACAATCATTCTAACAGTTCAGTGTGCACACCTCCATGTGGATACATTCTAACAGTTCAGTGTGCACACCTCCATGTGGACACACTCATTCTAACAGTTCAGTGTGCACACATCCATGTGGACACACTCATTCTAACAGTTCAGTGTGCACACCTCCATGTGGGCACACTCATTCTAACAGTTCAGTGTGCACACCTCCATGTGGACACACTCATTCTAACAGTTTAGTGTGCACACCTCCATGTGGGCACACTCATTCTAACATTTCAGTGTGCACACCTCCATGTGGACACCCTCATTCTAACAGTTCAGTGTGCACACCTCCATATGGACACAGTCATTCTAACAGTTCAGTGTGCACACCTCCATGTGGACACACTCATTCTAACAGTTCAGTGTGCACACCTCCATGAGGACACACTCATTCTAACAGTTCAGTGTGCACACCTCCATGTGGACACACTCATTCTAACAGTTCAGTGTGCACACCTCCATGTGGACACACTCATTCTAACAGTTCAGTGTGCATACCTCCATGTGGACACACTCATTCTAAAAATACAGTGTGCACACCTCCATGTGGACACACTCATTCTAACAGTTCAGTGTGCACACCTCCATGTGGACACACTCATTCTAACAGTTCAGTGTGCACACCTCCAGGTGGACACACTCATTCTAACAGTTCAGTGTGCACATCTCCACAGGGATACACTAATTCTAACAGTTCAGTGTGCACACCTCCATGTGGACACACTCATTCTAACAGTTCAGTGTGCACACCTCCATGTGGTCACACTCATTCTAACAGTTCAGTGTGCACACCTCCATGTGGACACACTCAATCTAAAAGTTCAGTGTACACACCTCCATGTGGACACACTCATTCTAGCAGTTCAGTGTGCACACCTCCATGTGGACACACTCATTCTAACAGTTCAGTGTGCACACCTCCATGTGGCCACACTCATTCTAACAGTTCAGTGTACACACCTCCATGTGGGCACACTCATTCTAACAGTTCAGTGTGCACACCTCCATGTTGACACACACATTCTAACAGTTCAGTGTGCACACCTCCATGTTGACACACTCATTCTAACAGTTCAGTGTGCACACCTCCACAGGGACACACTCATTCTGACAGTTCAGTGTGCACACCTCCATGTGGGCACAGTCATTCTAACAGTTCAATGTGCACACCTCCATGTGGACAAATTCTAACATTTCAGTGTGCACACCTCCACAGGGACACACTCATTCTAACAGTTCAGTGTGCACACCTCCAGGTGGACACACTCCTTCTATCAGTTCAGTGTGCACACCTCCATGTGGACACACTCATTCTAACAGTTCAGTGTGCACACCTCCATGTGAACACACACATTCTAATAGTTCAGTGTGCACACCTCCAAGTGGACTCAGTCATTCTAACAGTTCAGTGTGGACACCTCCGGTGAACACACTCATTCTAACAGTTCAGTGTGCACACCTCCATGTGGACAAATTCTAACACTTCGGTGTGCTCATCTCCATGTGGACACAATCATTCTAACAGTTCAGTGTGGACACCTCCATGTGGGCACAGACATTTTAACAGTTCAGTGTGCACACCTCCATGAGGACACAATCATTCTAACAGTTCAGTGTGCATACCTCCATGTGGACACACTCATTCTAACAGTTCAGTGTGCACACCTCCATGTGGACACACTCATTCTAACAGTTCAGTGTGCACACCTCCATGTGGACACACTCATTCTAACAGTTTAGTGTGCACACTTCTATGTGGGCACACTCATTCTAACAGTTCAGTGTGCACACCTCCATGTGGACACACACATTCTAATAGTTCAGTGTGGACACCTCCATGTGTACACACTCATTCTGACAGTTCAGTGGGCACACCTCCACAGGGACACACTCATTCTATCAGTTCAGTGTGCAGAACTCCATGTGGGCACACTCATTCTAACAGTTCAGTGTGCACACATCCATGTGGACACACTCATTCTAACATTTCAGTGTGCACACCTCCATGTGGACACACTCATTCTAACAGTTCAGTGTGCACACCTCCATGTGGGCACACTCATTCTAACAGTTCAGTGTGGACACCTCCATGTGGGCACACTCATTCTAACAGTTCAGTGTGCACACCTCCATGTGGACACACTCATTCTAACAGTTCAGTGTGCACACCTCCATGTGGGCACACTCATTCTAACAGTTCAGTGTGCACACCTCCAGGTTGACACACTCATTCTAACAGTTCAGTGTGCACACCTCCACAGGGACACACTCATTCTAACAGTTCAGTGTGCACACCTCCATGTGGACATATTCTAACAGTTCAGTGTGCACACCTCCATGTGGACCCCCTCATTCTAACAGTTCAGTGTGCACACCTCCAGGTGGACACACTCATTCTAACAGTTCAGTGTGCACATCTCCACAGGGATACACTAATTCTAACAGTTCAGTGTGCACACCTCCATGTGGACACACTCATTTTAACAGTTCAGTGTGCACAACTCCATGTGGGCACACTCATTCTAACAGTTCAGTGTGCACACTTCCATGTGGACACACTCATTCTAACAGTTCAGTGTACACACCTCCATGTGGACACACTCATTCTAACAGTTCAGTGTGCACACCTCCATGTGGACACACTCATTCTAACAGTTCAGTGTGCACACCTCCATGTGGGCATACTCATTCTAACAGTACAGTGTGCACACCTCCATGTGGGCACACTCATTCTAACAGTTCAGTGTGCACACCTCCAGGTGGACACACTCATTCTAACAGTTCAGTGTGCACATCTCCACAGGGATACACTAATTCTAACAGTTTAGTGTGCACACCTCCATGTGGACACACTCATTCTAACAGTTCAGTGTGCACACCTCCATGTGGTCACACTCATTCTAACAGTTCAGTGTGCACACTTCCATGTGGACACACTCATTCTAACAGTTGAGTGTGCACACCTCCATGTGGACACACTCAATCTAAAAGTTCAGTGTGCACACCACCATGTGGACACACTCATTTTAACAGTTCAGTGTGCACACCTCCATGAGGACACATTCTAACAGTTCAGTGTGCACACCTCCTTGTGGACACACTCATTCTAACAGTTCAGTGTGCACACCTCCATGTGGGCACACTCATTTTAACAGTTCAGTGTGCACACCTCCATGAGGACACACTCATTCTAACAGTTCAGTGTGCACACATCCATGTGGACACACTCATTCTAACAGTTCAGAGTGCACACCTCCATGTGGGCACACTCATTCTAACAGTTCAGTGTGCACACCTCCATGTGGACACACTCATTCTAACACTTCAGTGTGCACACCTCCATAAGGACACACTCATTCTAACAGTTCAGTGTGCACACCTCCATGTGGACACACTCATTCTAACAGTTCAGTGTGCACACCTCCATGTGGACACACTCATTCTAACAGTTCAGTGTGCACACGTCCATGTGGACACACTCATTCTAAAAATACAGTGTGCACACCTCCATGTGGACACACTCATTCTAACAGTTCAGTGTGCACACCTCCATGTGGACACACTCATTCTAACAGTTCAGTGTGCACACCTCCATGTGGACACACTCATTCTAACAGTTCAGTGTGCACACCTCCATGTGGACACACTCATTCTAACATTTCAGTGTGCACACCTCCATGTGGACACACTCATTCTGAAAATACAGTGTGCACACCTCCATGTGGACACACTCATTCTAACAGTTCAGTGTGCACACCTCCATGTGGACACACTCATTCTAACAGTTCAGAGTGCACACCTCCAGGTGGACACACTCATTCTAACAGTTCAGTGTGCACATCTCCACAGGGATACACTAATTCTAACAGTTTAGTGTGCACACCTCCATGTGGACACACTCATTCTAACAGTTCGGTGTGTACACCTCCATGTGGTCACACTCATTCTAACAGTTCAGTGTGCACACTTCCATGTGGACACACTCATTCTAACAGTTCAGTGTGCACACCTCCATGTGGACACACTCATTCTAACAGTTCAGTGTGCACACCTCCATGTGGACACACTCATTCTAACAGTTCAGTGTCCAAACCTCCATGTGGGCACACTCATTCTAACAGTTCAGTGTGCACACCTCCATGAGGACACACTCACACTAACAGTTCAGTGTGCACACCTCCATGTTGACACACTAATTCTAACAGTTCAGTGTGCACACCTCCACAGGGACACACTCATTCTAACAGTTCAGTGTGCACACCTCCATGTGGGCACAATCATTCTAACAGTTCAATTTGCACACCTCCATGTGGACAAATTCTAACACTTCAGTGTGCACACCTCCATGTGGACACACTCATTCTAACATTTCAGTGTGCACACCTCCACAGGGACACACTCATTCTAACAGTTCAGTGTGCACACCTCCATGTGGACACACTCCTTCTATCAGTTCAGTGTGCACACCTCCATGTGGACAAATTCTAACACTTCGGTGTGCACATCTCCATGTGGACACACTCATTCTAACAGTTCAGTGTGGACACCTCCATGTGGGCACAGACATTTTAACAGTTCAGTGTGCACACCTCCATGTGGACACAATCATTCTAACAGTTCAGTGTGCACACCTCCATGTGGATACATTCTAACCGTTCAGTGTGCACACCTCCATGTGGACACACTCATTCTAACAGTTTAGTGTGCACACTTCCATGTGGGCACACTCATTCTAACAGTTCAGTGTACACACCTCTATGTGGACACACACATTCTAATAGTTCAGTGTGGACACCTCCATGTGTACACACTCATTCTGACAGTTCAGTGTGCACACCTCCACAGGGACACACTCATTCTATCAGTTCAGTGTGCACAACTCCATGTGGGCACACTCATTCTAACAGTTCAGTGTGCACACCTCCATGTGGACACACTCAATCTAACATTTCAGTGTGCAACCTCCATGTGGGCACACTCATTCTAACAGTTCAGTGTTCACACCTCCATGTGGGCACACACATTCTAACAGTTCAGTGTGCACACCTCCATGTGGACACACTCATTCTAACAGTTCAGGGTGCACACCTCCATGTGGGCACACTCATTCTAACAGTTCAGGGTGCACACCTCCATGTGGGCACACTCATTCTAACAGTTCAGTGTGCACACCTCCATGTGGGCACACTCATTCTAACAGTTCAGTGTGCACACCTCCATGTGGGCACACTCATTCTAACAGTTCAGTGTGCAACCTCCATGTGGGCACACTCATTCTAACAGGTCAGTTTGCACACCTCCATGTGGACACACTCATTCTATCAGTTCAGTGTGCACACCTCCATGTGGACAAATTCTAACACTTCAGTGTGCACAGCTCCATGTGGACACACTCATTCTAACATTTCAGTGTGCACAGCTCCACAGGGACACACTCATTCTAACAGTTCAGTGTGCAAACCTCCATGTGGACACACTCATTCTAACAGATCAGTGTGCACACCTCCATGTTGAAACACTCATTCTAACAGTTCAGTGTGCACACCTCCATGTGGACACACTCATTCTAACAGTTCAGTGTGCACACCTCCATGTGGGCACACTCATTCTAACAGTTCAGTGTGCACACCTCCATGTGGACACACTCATTCTATCAGTTCAGTGTGCACACCTCCATGTAGGCACACTCATTCTAAGAGTTCAGTGTGCACACCTCCATGTGGACAAATTCTAACACTTCATGGTGCACACCTCCTTGTGGACACACTCATTCTAACAGTTCAGTGTGCACACCTCCATGTGGACACACACATTCTAATAGTTCAGTGTGGACACCTCCATGTGTACACACTCATTCTGACAGTTCAGTGGGCACACCTCCACAGGGACACACTCATTCTATCAGTTCAGTGTGCACAACTCCATGTGGGCACACTCATTCTAACAGTTCAGTGTGCACACATCCATGTGGACACACTCATTCTAACATTTCAGTGTGCACACCTCCATGTGGACACACTCATTCTAACAGTTCAGTGTGCACACCTCCATGTGGGCACACTCATTCTAACAGTTCAGTGTGGACACCTCCATGTGGGCACACTAATTCTAACAGTTCAGTGTGCACACCTCCATGTGGACACACTCATTCTAACAGTTCAGTGTGCACACCTCCATGTGGGCACACTCATTCTAACAGTTCAGTGTGCACACCTCCAGGTTGACACACTCATTCTAACAGTTCAGTGTGCACACCTCCACAGGGACACACTCATTCTAACAGTTCAGTGTGCACACCTCCATGTGGACATATTCTAACAGTTTAGTGTGCACACCTCCATGTGGACCCCCTCATTCTAACAGTTCAGTGTGCACACCTCCAGGTGGACACACTCATTCTAACAGTTCAGTGTGCACATCTCCACAGGGATACACTAATTCTAACAGTTTAGTGTGCACACCTCCATGTGGACACACTCATTCTAACAGTTCAGTGTGCACACCTCCATGTGGTCACACTCATTCTAACAGTTCAGTGTGCACACTTCCATGTGGACACACTCATTCTAACAGTTGAGTGTGCACACCTCCATGTGGACACACTCAATCTAAAAGTTCAGTGTGCACACCACCATGTGGACACACTCATTTTAACAGTTCAGTGTGCACACCTCCATGAGGACACATTCTAACAGTTCAGTGTGCACACCTCCTTGTGGACACACTCATTCTAACAGTTCAGTGTGCACACCTCCATGTGGGCACACTCATTTTAACAGTTCAGTGTGCACACCTCCATGAGGACACACTCATTCTAACAGTTCAGTGTGCACACATCCATGTGGACACACACATTCTAACAGTTCAGTGTGCACACCTCCATGTGGGCACACTCATTCTAACAGTTCAGTGTGCACACCTCCATGTGGACACACTCATTCTAACACTTCAGTGTGCACACCTCCATAAGGACACACTCATTCTAACAGTTCAGTGTGCACACCTCCATGTTGACACACTCATTCTAACAGTTCAGTGTGCACACCTCCATGTGGACACACTCATTCTAACAGTTCAGTGTGCACACCTCCATGTGGACACACTCATTCTAAAAATACAGTGTGCACACCTTCATGTGGACACACTCATTCTAACAATTCAGTGTGCACACCTCCATGTGGACACACTCATTCTAACAGTTCAGTGTGCACACCTCCATGTGGACACACTCATTCTAACAGTTCAGTGTGCACACCTCCATGTGGACACACTCATTCTAACATTTCAGTGTGCACACCTCCATGTGGACACACTCATTCTGAAAATACAGTGTGCACACCTCCATGTGGACACACTCATTCTAACAGTTCAGTGTGCACACCTCCATGTGGACACACTCATTCTAACAGTTCAGTGTGCACACCTCCAGGTGGACACACTCATTCTAACAGTTCAGTGTGCACATCTCCACAGGGATACACTAATTCTAACAGTTTAGTGTGCACACCTCCATGTGGACACACTCATTCTAACAGTTCGGTGTGCACACCTCCATGTGGTCACACTCATTCTAACAGTTCAGTGTGCACACTTCCATGTGGACACACTCATTCTAACAGTTCAGTGTGCACACCTCCATGTGGACACACTCATTCTAAGAGTTCAGTGTGCACACCTCCATGTGGACACACTCATTCTAACAGTTCAGTGTCCAAACCTCCATGTGGGCACACTCATTCTAACAGTTCAGTGTGCACACCTCCATGAGGACACACTCACACTAACAGTTCAGTGTGCACACCTCCATGTTGACACACTAATTCTAAAAGTTCAGTGTGCACACCTCCACAGGGACACACTCATTCTAACAGTTCAGTCTGCACACCTCCATGTGGGCACAATCATTCTAACAGTTCAATTTGCACACCTCCATGTGGACAAATTCTAACACTTCAGTGTGCACACCTCCATGTGGACACACTCATTCTAACATTTCAGTGTGCACACCTCCACAGGGACACACTCATTCTAACAGTTCAGTGTGCACACCTCCATGTGGACACACTCCTTCTATCAGTTCAGTGTGCACACCTCCATGTGGACAAATTCTAACACTTCGGTGTGCACATCTCCATGT
Source organism: Peromyscus eremicus (assembly GCF_949786415.1). Taxonomy (NCBI): domain Eukaryota; kingdom Metazoa; phylum Chordata; class Mammalia; order Rodentia; family Cricetidae; genus Peromyscus; species Peromyscus eremicus. The sequence continues at coordinate 18,691 of NW_026735579.1, read as the reverse complement.
GGACACACTCATTCTAACAGTTCAGTGTGGACACCTCCATGTGGGCACAGACATTTTAACAGTTCAGTGTGCACACCTCCATGTGGACACAATCATTCTAACAGTTCAGTGTGCACACCTCCATGTGGATACATTCTAACAGTTCAGTGTGCACACCTCCATGTGGACACACTCATTCTAACAGTTTAGTGTGCACACTTCCATGTGGGCACACTCATTCTAACAGTTCAGTGTACACACCTCTATGTGGACACACACATTCTAATAGTTCAGTGTGGACACCTCCATGTGTACACACTCATTCTGACAGTTCAGTGTGCACACCTCCACAGGGACACACTCATTCTATCAGTTCAGTGTGCACAACTCCATGTGGGCACACTCATTTTAACAGTTCAGTGTGCACACCTCCATGTGGACACACTCAATCTAACATTTCAGTGTGCAACCTCAATGTGGGCACACTCATTCTAACAGTTCAGTGTTCACACCTCCATGTGGGCACACACATTCTAACAGTTCAGTGTGCACACCTCCATGTGGACACACTCATTCTAACAGTTCAGGGTGCACACCTCCATGTGGGCACACTCATTCTAACAGTTCAGGGTGCACACCTCCATGTGGGCACACTCATTCTAACAGTTCAGTGTGCACACCTCCATGTGGGCACACTCATTCTAACAGTTCAGTGTGCACACCTCCATGTGGGCACACTCATTCTAACAGTTCAGTGTGCAACCTCCATGTGGGCACACTCATTCTAACAGGTCAGTTTGCACACCTCCATGTGGACACACTCATTCTAACAGTTCAGTGTGCACACCTCCATGTGGACAAATTCTAACACTTCAGTGTGCACAGCTCCATGTGGACACACTCATTCTAACATTTCAGTGTGCACAGCTCCACAGGGACACACTCATTCTAACAGTTCAGTGTGCAAACCTACATGTGGACACACTCATTCTAACAGATCAGTGTGCACACCTCCATGTTGAAACACTCATTCTAACAGTTCAGTGTGCACACCTCCATGTGGACACACTCATTCTATCAGTTCAGTGTGCACACCTCCATGTGGGCACACTCATTCTAAGAGTTCAGTGTGCACACCTCCATGTGGACAAATTCTAACACTTCATGGTGCACACCTCCTTGTGGACACACTCATTCTAACAGTTAAGTGTGGACACCTCCATGTGGGCACAGACATTTTAACAGTTCAGTGTGCACACCTCCATGTGGACACAGTCATTCTAACAGTTCAGTGTGCTCACCTCCACAGGGATAAACTCATTCTAACAGTTCAGTGTGCACACCTCCATGTGGACACACTCATTCTAACAGTTCAGTGTGCTCACCTCCACAGGGATAAACTCATTCTCTCAGTTCAGTGTGCACACCTCCATGTGGACACACTCATTCTAACAGTTCAGTGTGCACAATTCCATGTGGGCACACACTCATTCTAACAGTTCAGTGTGCACACCTCCATGTCGGCACACTCATTCTAACAGTTCGGTGTGCACACCACCATGTGGGCACACTCATTCTAACAGTTCAGTGTGCACACCTCCATGTGGACACACTCATTCTAACATTTCAGTGTGCACACCTCCACAGGGACACACTAATTCTAACAGTTCAGAGTGCACACAACCATGTGTGCATACTCATTCTAACAGTTCAGTGTGCACACCTCCATGTGGGCACACTCATTTTAACAGTTCAGTGTGCACACCTCTATGTGGACACACTCATTCTAACATTTCAGTGTGCACACCTCCACAGGGACACACTCATTCTAACAGTTCAGTGTGCACACCTCCATGTGGACACACTCATTCTAACAGTTCAGTGTGCACACCTCCATGTGGACAAATTCTAACACTTAAGTGTGCACAGGTCCATGTTGAAACACTCATTCTAACATTTCAGTGTGCACACCTCCATGTGGACAAATTCTAACACTTCAGTGTGCACACCTCCTTGTGGACACACTCATTCTAACAGTTCAGTGTTGACACCTCCATGTGGGCACAGACATTTTAACAGTTCAGTGTGCACACCTCCATGTGGACACATTCTAACAGTTCAGTGTGCACAACTCCATGTCTACACACTCATTTTAACAGTTCAGTGTGCACACCTCCATGTCGACACACTCATTCTAACAGTTCAGTGTGCACACCTCCATGTGGACACACTCATTCTGACAGTTCAGTGTGCACACATCCACAGGGATAAACTCATTCTAACAGTTCAGTGTGCACACTTCCATGTGGACACACTCATTCTAACAGTTCAGTGTCCACACCTCCATGTGGGCACACTCATTCTAACAGTTCAGTGTGCACACCTCCATGTGGGCATACTCATTCTAACAGAACAGTGTGCACACTTCCGTGTGGGCACACTCATTGTAACAGTTCAATGTGCACACCTCCATGTGGACACACTCATTCTAACAGTTCAGTGTTCACTCCTCCATGTGGACACACTCATTCTAACAGTTCATTGTTCACACCTCCATGTGGACACACTCATTCAAACATTTCATTATGCTCACCTCCACAGGGATAAACTCATTCTAACAGTTCAGTGTGCACACCTCCATGTGGGCATACTCATTCTAACAGAACAGTGTGCACACCTCCATGTGGGCACACTCATTCTAATAGGTCAGTGTGCACACCTCCATGTGGACACACTCATTCTAACAGTTCAGTGTGCACACCTCCATGTGGACACACTCATTCTAACAGTTCAGTGAGCACACCTCCATGTGGACACACTCATTCTAACAGTTCAGTGTGCACACCTCCATGTGGGCATACTCATTCTAACAGAACAGTGTGCACACCTCCATGTGGGCACACTCATTCTAACAGTTCAGTGTGCACACCTCCATGTGGACACACTCATTCTAACAGTTCAGGGTGCACACCTCCATAGGGATAAACTCATTCTAACAGTTCAGTGTGCACACCTCCATGTGGACACACTCCTTCTAACAGTTCAGTGTGCACACCTCCATGTGGACACACTCATTCTAACAGTTCAGTGTGCACACCTCCATGTGGGCATACTCATTCTAACAGAACAGTGTGCACACCTCCATGTGGGCACACTCATTCTAACAGTTCAGTGTGCACACCTCCATGTGGACACACTCATTCTAACAGTTCATTGTGCACACCTCCACAGGGATAAACTCATTCTAACAGTTCAGTGTGCACACCTCCATGTGGACACACTCCTTCTAACAGTTCAGTGTGCACACCTCCATGTGGACACACTCATTCTAACAGTTCAGTGTGCACATCTGCATGTGGACCCACTCATTCTAACAGTTCATTGTGCACACCTCCATGTGGACACACTCATTCTAACAGTTCAGTGTGCACACCTCCAGGTGGACACACTCATTCTAACAGTTCAGTGTGCACATCTCCACAGGGATACACTAATTCTAACAGTTCAGTGTGCACACTTCCATGTGGACACACTCATTCTAACAGTTCAGTGTGCACACCTCCATGTGGACACACTCATTCTAACAGTTCAGTGTGCACATCTCCACAGGTTACACTCATTCTAACAGTTCAGTGTGCACACCTCCATGTGGACACACTCATTCTAACAGTTCAGTGTGCACACCTCCATGTGGACACACTCATTCTAACAGTTCAGTGTGCACACCTCCATGTGGACACACTCATTCTAACAATACAGTGTGCACACCTCCATGTGGACATATTCTAACAGTTCAGTGTGCACACCTCCATGTGGGCACACTCATTCTAACAGTTCAGTGTGCACACCTCCATGTGGACACACTCATTCTAACAGTTCATTGTGCACACCTCCACAGGGATAAACTCATTCTAACAGTTCAGTGTGCACACCTCCATGTGGACACACTCATTCTAACAGTTCAGTGTGCACACCTCCATGTGGACCCACTCATTCTAACAGTACATTGTGCACACCTCCATGTGGACACACTCATTCTAACAGTTCAGTGTGCACACCTCCAGGTGGACACACTCATTCTAACAGTTCAGTGTGCACATCTCCACAGGGATACACTAATTCTAACAGTTCAGTGTGCACACTTCCATGTGGACACACTCATTCTAACAGTTCAGTGTGCACACCTCCATGTGGACACACTCATTCTAACAGTTCAGTGTGCACATCTCCACAGGGTACACTCATTCTAACAGTTCAGTGTGCACACCTCCATGTGGACACACTCATTCTAACAGGTCAGTGTGCACACCTCCATGTGGACACACTCATTCTAACAGTTCATTGTGCTCACCTCCACAGGGATAAACTCATTCTAACAGTTCAGTGTGCACACCTCCATGTGGACACACTCATTCTAACAATACAGTGTGCACACCTCCATGTGGATATATTCTAACAGTTCAGTGTGCACACCTCCATGTGGGCACACTCATTCTAACAGTTCAGTGTGCACAACTCCATGTGGAAACATTCATTCTAACAGTTCAGTGTGCACACCTCCATGTGGACACACTCATTCTAACTGTTCAGTGTGCACACCTCCATGTGGACACACTCATTCTAACAGTTCAGTGTGCACACCTCCATGTGGACACACTCATTCTAACAGTTCAGTGTGCACACCTCCATGTTGATACACTCATTCTAACAATACAGTGTGCACACCTCCATGTGGACATATTTTAACAGTTCAGTGTGCACACCTCCATGTGGGCACACTCATTCTAACAGTTCAGTGTGCACACCTCCATGTGGACACACTCATTCTAACAATTCAGTGTGCACACCTCCATGTGGACACACTCATTCTAACAGTTCAGTGTGCACATCTCCACAGGGATACACTCATTCTAACAGTTCAGTGTGCACACCTCCATGTGGGCACACTCATTCTAACAGTTCAGTGTGCACACCTCCATGTGGACACAATCATTCTAACAGTTCAGCGTACACATCTCCATGTGGGCAACTCATTCTAACAGTTCAGTGTGCACATCTCCACAGGGATACACTCATTTAACAGTTCAGTGTGCACACCCCATGTGGACACACTCATTCTAACAGTTCAGTGTGCACACCTCCATGTGGGCATACTCATTCTAACAGAACAGTGTGCACACCTCCAGGTGGACACACTCATTCTAACAGTTCATTGTGCTCACCTCCACAGGGATAAACTCATTCTAACAGTTCAGTGTGCACACCTAAATGTGGACACACTCATTCTAACAGTTCAGTGTGCACACCTCCTTGTGGGCACACTCATTCTAACAGTTCAGTGTGCACACTTCCATGTGGACACACTCATTCTAACAGTTCAGTGTGCACACCTCCATGTGGACACACTCATTCTAACAGTTCAGTGTGCACACCTCCATGTGGACCCACTCATTCTAACAGTTCATTGTGCACACCTCCATGTGGACACACTCATTCTACCAATACAGTGTGCACACCTCCATTTGGACGTATTCTAACAGTTCAGTGTGCACACCTCCATGTGGGCACACTCATTCTAACAGTTCAGTGTGCACACCTCCATGTGGACACACTCATTCTAACAGTTCAGTGTGCACACCTCCATGTGGACACACTCATTCTAACAGTTCAGTGAGCACAACTCCATGTGGACACACTCATTCTAACAGTTCAGTGTGCACACCTCCATTTGGACACACTCATTCTAACAGTTCAGTGTGCACACCTCCATGTGGACACACTCATTCTAACAGTTAAGTGTGCACAACTCCATGTGGGCACACTCATTCTAACAGTTCAGTGTGCACACCTCCATGTGGGCACACTCATTCTAACAGTTAAGTGTGCACACCTCCATGTGGGCACACTCATTCTAACAGTTCTTTGTGCACACCTCCATGTGGACACACTCATTCTAATAGTTCAGTGTGCACACCTCCATGTGGGCACACTCATTTTAACAGTTCAGTGTGCACACCTCCATGTGGACACACTCATTCTAACAGTTCAGTGTGCACACCTCCATGTGGACACACTCATTCTAACAGTTCAGTGTGCACACCTCCATGTGGACACACTCATTCTAACAGTTCAGTGTGCACACCTCCAGGTGGACACACTCATTCTAACAGTTCAGTGTGCACATCTCCACAGGGATACACTAATTCTAACAGTTCAGTGTGCACACTTCCATGTGGACACACTCATTCTAACACTTCAATGTGTACACCTCCATGTGGACACACACATTCTAACAGTTCAGTGTGCACATCTCCACAGGGATACACTCATTCTAACAGTTCAGTGTGCACACCTCCATGTGGGCACACTCATTCTAACAGTTCAGTGTGCACACCTCCATGTGGACACACTCATTCTAACAATAGAGTGTGCACACCTCCATGTGGACATATTCTAACAGTTCAGTGTGCACACCTCCATGTGGGCACACTCATTCTTACAGTTCAGTGTGCACACCTCCATGTGGGCACTCTCATTCTAACAGTTCAGTGTGCACACCTCCATGTGGACACACTCATTCTAACAGTTCAGTGTGCACACCTCCATGTGGACACACTCATTCTAACAGTTCAGTGTGCACATCTCCACAGGGACACACTCATTTTAACAGTTCAGTGTGCACACCTCAATGTGGACACACTCATTCTAACAGTTCAGTGTGCACACCTCCATGTGGATACACTCATTCTAACAATACAGTGTGCACACCTCCATGTGGACATATTCTAACAGTTCAGTGTGCACAACTCCATGTGGGCACAATCATTCTAACAGTTCAGTGTGCACACCTCCATGTGGACACACTCATTCTAACAGTTCAGTGTGCACACCTCCATGTGGACACACTCATTCTAACAGTTCAGTGTGCACATCTCCACAGGGATACACTCATTCTAACAGTTCAGTGTGCACACCTCCATGTGGGCACACTCATTCTAACACTTCAGTGTGCACACCTCCATGTGGACACAATCATTCTAACAGTTCAGCGTACACAACTCCATGTGGGCAACTCATTCTAACAGTTCAGTGTGCACATCTACACAGGGATACACTCATTCTAAAAGTTCAGTGTGCACACCTCCATGTGGACACACTCATTCTAACAGTTCAGTGTGCACAGCTCCATGTGGGCATACTCATTCTAACAGAACAGTGTGCACACCTCCAGGTGGGCACACTCATTCTAACAGTTCAGTGTGCACACCTCCATGTGGACACACTCCTTCTAACAGTTCAGTGTGCATACCTCCATGTGGACACACTCATTCTAACAGTTCATTGTGCACACCTCCATATGGACACACTCATTCTAACAGTTCAGTGTGCACACCTCCACAGGGATAAACTCATTCTAACCATTCAGTGTGCACACCTCCATGTGGACACACTCAATCACACAGTTCAGTGTCCACACCTCCATGTGGGCACACTCATTCTAACAGTTCAGTGTGCACACCTCCATGTGGACACACTCATTCTAACAGTTCAGTGTGCACACCTCCATGTGGACACACTCATTATAACAGTTCATTGTGCACACCTCCATGTGGTCACACTCATTCTACCAGTTCATTGTGCACACGTCCACAGGGATAAACTCATTCTAACAGTTCAGTGTGCACACCTCCATGTGGACACACTCATTCTAACAGTTCAGTGTGCACACCTCCATGTGGGCACACTCATTCTAACAGTTCAGTGTGCACACATCCATGTGGACACACTCATTCAAACAGTTCAGTGTGCACACTTCCATGTGGACACACTCAATCTAACAGTTCAGTGTGCACACCTCCATGTGGACACACTCATTCTAACAGTTCAGTGTGCACACGTCCATGTGGACACAATCATTCTAACAGTTCATTGTGCACACCTCCATGTGGACACACTCATTCTAACAATACAGTGTGCACACCTCCATGTGGACACACTCATTCTAACAGTTCATTGTGCACACCTCCATGTGGACACACTCATTCTAACAGTTCAGTGTGCACACCTCCACAGGGATAAACTCATTCTAACCATTCAGTGTGCACACCTCCATGTGGACACACTCAATCACACAGTTCAGTGTCCACACCTCCATGTGGGCACACTCATTCTAACAGTTCAGTGTGCACACCTCCATGTGGACACACTCATTCTAACAGTTCATTGTGCACACCTCCATGTGGACACACTCATTCTAACAGTTCATTGTGCTCACCTCCACAGGGATAAACTCATTCTAACAGTTCAGTGTGCACACCTCCATGTGGACACACTCATTCTAACAGTTCAGTGTGCACACCTCCATGTGGACACACTCATTCTAACAGTTCAATGTGCACACCTCCATGTGGGCATACTCATTCTAACAGAACAGTGTTCACACCTCCATGTGGGCACACTCATTCTAATAGTTCAGTGTGCACACCTCCATGTGGACACACTCATTCTAACAGTTCAGTGTGCACACCTCCATGTGGACACACTCATTCTAACAGAACAGTGTGCTCACCTCCATGTGGGCACACTCATTATAACAGTTCAGTGTGCACACATCCATGTGGACACACTCATTCTAACAGTTCAGTGTGCACACCTCCATGTGGACACACTCATTCCAGCAGTTCATTGTGCACACCTCCATGTGTTCACACTCATTCTAACAGTTCATTGTGCACACCTCCACAGGGATAAACTCATTCTAACAGTTCAGTGTGCACACCTCCATGTGGACACACTCATTCTAACAGTTCAGTGTGCACACCTCCATGTGGGCACACTCATTCTGACAGTTCAGTGTGCACACTTCCATGTGGACACACTCATTCTAACAGTTCAGTGTGCACACCTCCATGTGGACACACTCATTCTAACAATAGAGTGTGCACACCTCCATGTGGACATATTCTAACAGTTCAGTGTGCACACCTCCAAGTGGGCACACTCATTCTAACAGTACAGTGTGCACACCTCCATGTGGACACACTCATTCTAACAGTTCAGTGTGCACACTTCCATGTGGACACACTCATTATAATAGTTCAGTGTGCACATCTCCACAGGGATACAATCATTCTAACAGTTCAGTGTGCACAACTCTATGTGGACACACTCATTCTAACATTTCAGTGTGCACACCTCCATGTAGGCACACTCATTCTAACAGTTCAGTGTGCACACTTCCATGTGGACACAATCATTCTAACAGTTCAGTGTGCACACCTCCATGTGGACATATTCTAACAGTTAAGTGTGCACAACTCCATGTGGGCACACTCATTCTAAAAGTTCAGTGTGCACACCTCCATGTGGACACACTCATTCTAACTGTTCAGTGTGCACACCTCCACAGGGACACACTCATTCTAACAGTTCAGTGTGCACACCTCCACAGGGACACACTCATTCTAACAGTTCAGTGTGCACACCTCCATTTGGACACACTCATTCTAACAGTTCAGTGTGCACACCTCCATGTGGACACACTCATTCTAACAGTTAAGTGTGCACAACTCCATGTGGGCACACTCATTCTAACAGTTCAGTGTGCACACCTCCATGTGGGCACACTCATTCTAACAGTTAAGTGTGCACACCTCCATGTGGGCACACTCATTCTAACAGTTCAGTGTGCACACCTCCATGTGGACACACTCATTCTAATAGTTCAGTGTGCACACCTCCATGTGGGCACACTCATTTTAACAGTTCAGTGTGCACACCTCCATGTGGACACACTCATTCTAACAGTTCAGTGTGCACACCTCCATGTGGACACACTCATTCTAACAGTTCAGTGTGCACACCTCCATGTGGACAGACTCATTCTAACAGAACAGTGTGCTCACCTCCATGTGGGCACACTCATTATAACAGTTCAGTGTGCACACCTCCATGTGGACACACTCATTCTAACAGTTCAGTGTGCACACCTCCATGTGGACACACTCATTCTAACAGTTCATTGTGCACACCTCCATGTGGTCACACTCATTCTAACAGTTCATTGTGCACACCTCCACAGGGATAAACTCATTCTAACAGTTCAGTGTGCACACCTCCATGTGGACACACTCATTCTAACAGTTCAGTGTGCACACCTCCATGTGGGCACACTCATTCTGACAGTTCAGTGTGCACACTTCCATGTGGACACACTCATTCTAACAGTTCAGTGTGCACACCTCCATGTGGACACACTCATTCTAACAGTTCAGTGTGCACACCTCCATGTGGGCACACTCATTCTGACAGTTCAGTGTGCACACTTCCATGTGGACACACTCATTCTAACAGTTCAGTGTGCACACCTCCATGTGGACACACTCATTCTAACAATAGAGTGTGCACACCTCCATGTGGACATATTCTAACAGTTCAGTGTGCACACCTCCAAGTGGGCACACTCATTCTAACAGTACAGTGTGCACACCTCCATGTGGACACACTCATTCTAACAGTTCAGTGTGCACACTTCCATGTGGACACACTCATTATAATAGTTCAGTGTGCACATCTCCACAGGGATACAATCATTCTAACAGTTCAGTGTGCACACTTCCATGTGGACACAATCATTCTAACAGTTCAGTGTGCACACCTCCATGTGGACATATTCTAACAGTTAAGTGTGCACAACTCCATGTGGGCACACTCATTCTAAAAGTTCAGTGTGCACACCTCCATGTGGACACACTCATTCTAACTGTTCAGTGTGCACACCTCCACAGGGACACACTCATTCTAACAGTTCAGTGTGCACACCTCCACAGGGACACACTCATTCTAACAGTTCAGTGTGCACACCTCCATTTGGACACACTCATTCTAACAGTTCAGTGTGCACACCTCCATGTGGACACACTCATTCTAACAGTTAAGTGTGCACAACTCCATGTGGGCACACTCATTCTAACAGTTCAGTGTGCACACCTCCATGTGGGCACACTCATTCTAACAGTTAAGTGTGCACACCTCCATGTGGGCACACTCATTCTAACAGTTCTTTGTGCACACCTCCATGTGGACACACTCATTCTAATAGTTCAGTGTGCACACCTCCATGTGGGCACACTCATTCTAACAGTTCAGTGTGCACACTTCCATGTGGACAACTCATTCTAACAGTTCAGTGTGCTCACCTCCATGTGGACACACTCATTCTAACAGTTCAGTGTGCACACCTCCATGTGGACCCACTCATTCTAACAGTTCATTGTGCACACCTCCTTGTGGACACACTCATTCTAACAATACAGTGAGCACACCTCCATGTGGACATATTCTAACAGTTCAGTGTGCACACCTCCATTTGGGCACACTCATTCTAACAGTTCAGTGTGCACACCTCCATGTGGACACACTCATTCTAACAGTTCAGTGTGCACACCTCCATGTGGACACACTCATTCTAACAGTTCAGTGTGCACACCTCCATGTGGACACACTCATTCTAACAGTTCAATGTGCACACCTCCATGTGGGCATACTCATTCTAACAGAACAGTGTGCACACCTCCATGTGGGCACACTCATTCTAATAGTTCAGTGTGCACACCTCCATGTGGACACACTCATTCTAACAGTTCAGTGTGCACACCTCCATGTGGACACACTCATTCTAACAGAACAGTGTGCTCACCTCCATGTGGGCACACTCATTATAACAGTTCAGTGTGCACACATCCATGTGGACACACTCATTCTAACAGTTCAGTGTGCACACCTCCATGTGGACACACTCATTCTAACAGTTCATTGTGCACACCTCCATGTGTTCACACTCATTCTAACAGTTCATTGTGCACACCTCCACAGGGATAAACTCATTCTAACAGTTCAGTGTGCACACCTCCATGTGGACACACTCATTCTAACAGTTCAGTGTGCACAACTCCATGTGGGCACACTCATTCTGACAGTTCAGTGTGCACACTTCCATGTGGACACACTCATTCTAACAGTTCAGTGTGCACACCTCCATGTGGACACACTCATTCTAACAATACAGTGTGCACACCTCCATGTGGACACACTCATTCTAACAGTTCAGTGTGCACACCTCCATGTGGACACACTCATTCTAACAGTTCAGTGTGCACACCTCCATGTGGACACACTCATTCTAACAGTTCAGTGTGCACACCTCCATGTGGACACACTCATTCTAACAGTTCAATGTGCACACCTCCATGTGGGCATACTCATTCTAACAGAACAGTGTGCACACCTTCATGTGGGCACACTCATTCTAATAGTTCAGTGTGCACACCTCCATGTGGACACACTCATTCTAACAGTTCAGTGTGCACACCTCCATGTGGACACACTCATTCTAACAGAACAGTGTGCTCACCTCCATGTGGGCACACTCATTATAACAGTTCAGTGTGCACACCTCCATGTGGACACACTCATTCTAACAATACAGTGTGCACACCTCCATGTGGACATATTCTAACAGTTCAGTGTGCACACCTCCAAGTGGGCACACTCATTCTAACAGTACAGTGTGCACACCTCCATGTGGACACACTCATTCTAATAGTTCAGTGTGCACACTTCCATGTGGACACACTCAATATAATAGTTCAATGTGCACATCTCCACAGGGATACAATCATTCTAACAGTTCAGTGTGCACAACTCTATGTGGACACACTCATTCTAACAGTTCAGTGTGCACACCTCCATGTAGGCACACTCATTCTAACAGTTCAGTGTGCACACTTCCATGTGGACACACTCATTCTAACAGTTCAGTGTGCACACCTCCATGTGGACATATTCTAACAGTTAAGTGTGCACAACTCCATGTGGGCACACTCATTCTAAAAGTTCAGTGTGCACACCTCCATGTGGACACACTCATTCTAACTGTTCAGTGTGCACACCTCCAAAGGGACACACTCATTCTAACAGTTCAGTGTGCACACCTCCACAGGGACACACTCATTCTAACAGTTCAGTGTGCACACCTCCATTTGGACACACTCATTCTAACAGTTCAGTGTGCACACCTCCATGTGGACACACTCATTCTAACAGTTAAGTGTGCACAACTCCATGTGGGCACACTCATTCTAACAGTTCAGTGTGCACACCTCCATGTGGGCACACTCATTCTAACAGTTAAGTGTGCACACCTCCATGTGGGCACACTCATTCTAACAGTTCTTTGTGCACACCTCCATGTGGACACACTCATTCTAATAGTTCAGTGTGCACACCTCCATGTGGGCACACTCATTTTAACAGTTCAGTGTGCACACCTCCATGTGGACACACTCATTCTAACAGTTCTGTGTGCACACCTCCATGTGGACACACTCATTCTAACAGTTCAGTGTGCACACCTCCATGTGGACACACTCATTCTAACAGTTCAGTGTGCACACCTCCAGGTGGACACACTCATTCTAACAGTTCAGTGTGCACATCTCCACAGGGATACACTAATTCTAACAGTTCAGTGTGCACACTTCCATGTGGACACACTCATTCTAACACTTCAATGTGTACACCTCCATGTGGACACACACATTCTAACAGTTCAGTGTGCACATCTCCACAGGGATACACTCATTCTAACAGTTCAGTGTGCACACCTCCATGTGGGCACACTCATTCTAACAGTTCAGTGTGCACACCTCCATGTGGACACACTCATTCTAACAATAGAGTGTGCACACCTCCATGTGGACATATTCTAACAGTTCAGTGTGCACACCTCCATGTGGGCACACTCATTCTTACAGTTCAGTGTGCACACCTCCATGTGGGCACTCTCATTCTAACAGTTCAGTGTGCACACCTCCATGTGGACACACTCATTCTAACAGTTCAGTGTGCACACCTCCATGTGGACACACTCATTCTAACAGTTCAGTGTGCACATCTCCAGAGGGACACACTCATTTTAACAGTTCAGTGTGCACACCTCCATGTGGACACACTCATTCTAACAGTTCAGTGTGCACACCTCCATGTGGATACACTCATTCTAACAATACAGTGTGCACACCTCCATGTGGACATATTCTAACAGTTCAGTGTGCACAACTCCATGTGGGCACAATCATTCTAACAGTTCAGTGTGCACACCTCCATGTGGACACACTCATTCTAACAGTTCAGTGTGCACACCTCCATGTGGACACACTCATTCTAACAGTTCAGTGTGCACATCTCCACAGGGATACACTCATTCTAACAGTTCAGTGTGCACACCTCCATGTGGGCACACTCATTCTAACACTTCAGTGTGCACACCTCCATGTGGACACAATCATTCTAACAGTTCAGCGTACACAACTCCATGTGGGCAACTCATTCTAACAGTTCAGTGTGCACATCTACACAGGGATACACTCATTCTAAAAGTTCAGTGTGCACACCTCCATGTGGACACACTCATTCTAACAGTTCAGTGTGCACAGCTCCACGTGGGCATACTCATTCTAACAGAACAGTGTGCACACCTCCAGGTGGGCACACTCATTCTAACAGTTCAGTGTGCACACCTCCATGTGGACACACTCCTTCTAACAGTTCAGTGTGCATACCTCCATGTGGACACACTCATTCTAACAGTTCATTGTGCACACCTCCATGTGGACACACTCATTCTAACAGTTCAGTGTGCACACCTCCACAGGGATAAACTCATTCTAACCATTCAGTGTGCACACCTCCATGTGGACACACTCAATCACACAGTTCAGTGTCCACACCTCCATGTGGGCACACTCATTCTAACAGTTCAGTGTGCACACCTCCATGTGGACACACTCATTCTAACAGTTCATTGTGCACACCTCCATGTGGACACACTCATTCTAACAGTTCATTGTGCTCACCTCCACAGGGATATACTCATTCTAACAGTTCAGTGTGCACACCTCCATGTGGACACACTCATTCTAACAGTTTAGTGTGCACACCTCCATGTGGACACACTCATTCTAACAGTTCAGTGTGCACACTTCAATGTGGACACACTCATTCTAACAGTTCAGTGTGCACACCTCCATGTGGACACACTCATTCTAACAGTTCAGTGTGCACACCTCCATGTGGACCCACTCATTCTAACAGTTCATTGTGCACAGCTCCATGTGGACACACTCATTCTAAAAGTTCAGTGTGCACACCTCCATGTGGCATACTCATTCTACAGAACAGTGTGCACACCTCCATGTGGGCACACTCATTCTAATAGTTCAGTGTGCACATCTCCATGTGGACACACTCATTCTAACAGTTCAGTGTGCACACCTCCATGTGGACACACTCATTCTAACAGTTCAGTGTGCACACCTCCAGGTGGACACACTCATTCTAACAGTTCAGTGTGAACACCTCCATGTGGACACACTCATTCTAACAGTTCAGTGTGCACACCTCATGTGGTCACACTCATTCTACCAGTTCATTGTGCACACGTCCACAGGGATAAACTCATTCTAACAGTTCAGTGTGCACACCTCCATGTGGACACACTCATTCTAACAGTTCAGTGTGCACACCTCCATGTGGGCACACTCATTCTAACAGTTCAGTGTGCACACATCCATGTGGACACACTCATTCAAACAGTTCAGTGTGCACACTTCCATGTAGACACACTCAATCTAACAGTTCAGTGTGCACACCTCCATGTGGACACACTCATTCTAACAGTTCAGTGTGCACACGTCCATGTGGACACAATCATCTAACAGTTCATTGTGCACACCTCCATGTGGACACACTCATTCTAACAATACAGTGTGCACACCTCCATGTGGACATATTCTAACAGTTCAGTGTGCACACCTCCAAGTGGGCACACTCATTCTAACAGTTCAGTGTGCACACCTCCATGTGGACATATTCTAACAGTTCAGTGTGCACACCTCCATGTGGGCACACTCATTCTAACAGTTCAGGGTGCACACCTCCATGTGGACACACTCATTCTAACAGTTCAGTGTGCATACCTCCATGTGGACACACTCATTCTAACAGTTCATTGTGCACACCTCCATGTGGACACACTCATTCTAACAGTTCAGTGTGCACACCTCCACAGGGATAAACTCATTCTAACCATTCAGTGTGCACACCTCCATGTGGACACACTCAATCACACAGTTCAGTGTCCACACCTCCATGTGGGCACACTCATTCTAACAGTTCAGTGTGCACACCTCCATGTGGACACACTCATTCTAACAGTTCATTGTGCACACCTCCATGTGGACAAACTCATTCTAACAGTTCATTGTGCTCACCTCCACAGGGATAAACTCATTCTAACAGTTCAGTGTGCACACCTCCATGTGGACACACTCATTCTAACAGTTTAGTGTGCACACCTCCATGTGGACACACTCATTCTAACAGTTCAGTGTGCACACTTCAATGTGGACACACTCATTCTAACAGTTCAGTGTGCACACCTCCATGTGGACACACTCATTCTAACAGTTCAGTGTGCACACCTCCATGTGGACCCACTCATTCTAACAGTTCATTGTGCACAGCTCCATGTGGACACACTCATTCTAAAAGTTCAGTGTGCACACCTCCATGTGGGCATACTCATTCTAACAGAACAGTGTGCACACCTCCATGTGGGCACACTCATTCTAATAGTTCAGTGTGCACATCTCCATGTGGACACACTCATTCTAACAGTTCAGTGTGCACACCTCCATGTGGACACACTCATTCTAACAGTTCAGTGTGCACACCTCCAGGTGGACACACTCATTCTAACAGTTCAGTGTGAACACCTCCATGTGGACACACTCATTCTAACAGTTCATTGTGCACACCTCCATGTGGACACACTCATTCTACCAGTTCATTGTGCACACGTCCACAGGGATAAACTCATTCTAACAGTTCAGTGTGCACACCTCCATGTGGACACACTCATTCTAACAGTTCAGTGTGCACACCTCCATGTGGGCACACTCATTCTAACAGTTCAGTGTGCACACATCCATGTGGACACACTCATTCAAACAGTTCAGTGTGCACACTTCCTTGTAGACACACTCAATCTAACAGTTCAGTGTGCACACCTCCATGTGGACACACTCATTCTAACAGTTCAGTGTGCACACGTCCATGTGGACACAATCATCTAACAGTTCATTGTGCACACCTCCATGTGGACACACTCATTCTAACAATACAGTGTGCACACCTCCATGTGGACATATTCTAACAGTTCAGTGTGCACACCTCCAAGTGGGCACACTCATTCTAACAGTTCAGTGTGCACACCTCCATGTGGACATATTCTAACAGTTCAGTGTGCACACCTCCATGTGGGCACACTCATTCTAACAGTTCAGGGTGCACACCTCCATGTGGACACACTCATTCTAACAGTTCAGTGTGCATACCTCCATGTGGACACACTCATTCTAACAGTTCATTGTGCACACCTCCATGTGGACACACTCATTCTAACAGTTCAGTGTGCACACCTCCACAGGGATAAACTCATTCTAACCATTCAGTGTGCACACCTCCATGTGGACACACTCAATCACACAGTTCAGTGTCCACACCTCCATGTGGGCACACTCATTCTAACAGTTCAGTGTGCACACCTCCATGTGGACACACTCATTCTAACAGTTCATTGTGCACACCTCCATGTGGACAAACTCATTCTAACAGTTCATTGTGCTCACCTCCACAGGGATAAACTCATTCTAACAGTTCAGTGTGCACACCTCCATGTGGACACACTCATTCTAACAGTTTAGTGTGCACACCTCCATGTGGACACACTCATTCTAACAGTTCAGTGTGCACAATTCAATGTGGACACACTCATTCTAACAGTTCAGTGTGCACACCTCCATGTGGACACACTCATTCTAACAGTTCAGTGTGCACACCTCCATGTGGACCCACTCATTCTAACAGTTCATTGTGCACAGCTCCATGTGGACACACTCATTCTAAAAGTTCAGTGTGCACACCTCCATGTGGGCATACTCATTCTAACAGAACAGTGTGCTCACCTCCATGTGGGCACACTCATTCTAATAGTTCAGTGTGCACATCTCCATGTGGACACACTCATTCTAACAGTTCAGTGTGCACACCTCCATGTGGACACACTCATTCTAACAGTTCAGTGTGCACACCTCCAGGTTGACACACTCATTCTAACAGTTCAGTGTGAACACCTCCATGTGGACACACTCATTCTAACAGAACAATGTGCTCACCTCCATGTGGGCACACTCATTCTAACAGTTCAGTGTGCACACCTCCATGTGGACACACTCATTCTAACAGTTCAGTGTGCACACCTCCATGTGGACACACTCATTCTAACAGTTCATTGTGCACACCTCCATGTGGTCACACTCATTCTACCAGTTCATTGTGCACACGTCCACAGGGATAAACTCATTCTAACAGTTCAGTGTGCACACCTCCATGTGGACACACTCATTCTAACAGTTCAGTGTGCACACCTCCATGTGGGCACACTCATTCTAACAGTTCAGTGTGCACACATCCATGTGGACACACTCATTCAAACAGTTCAGTGTGCACACTTCCATGTGGACACACTCAATCTAACAGTTTAGTGTGCACACCTCCATGTGGATACACTCATTCTAACAGTTCAGTGTGC